>NW_013667908.1:42335-68595 GCF_000517525.1 Limulus polyphemus
TAACCCATTTGTTAATGCACCTTGAAAACTATTGAAAATGTAGAAAACCCAAGTATTAACATAACACATTACAGCCAAGTGTAAATAATCACATAATAACATTCTCTCAACAGAACTTACTTAAATTAATCTCGGTCAACAACAGAAATAATTTTCTAAAGGCCTTCCATCTCATTTTACACTAAAAGAATTGCAAAAAGTAATAAATGAATGCATTTTGTTGTTTTTTTTCCTTTTTGAAGAAAAAATAACTTGGGAAAGGAAGTTTAGGAAAGTGGAACACAGTTTCAAATACCTTTGCATATAGACTTTGGGGGATTTTTGTACAAAGCTACAAAAGAGATAGTAGGACAATGCTGTCCCTAATTTTGAGCTTATAGACTAGAAATAAAGCAGCTAGTCCAAAGCACTCATTTCCAACACTTGGGCTATCCTTGTCTGACCAAATAGTGGGATTTGACTATGCCTCTTATAGCATATCCATGGCCCAAAAGTAGTGCAATGCAAACCATGAATCTTCAGTTTCACAATCCAGGCACGTTAACCACTAACTCATATCTGATCTTTAGAAATCTATTGCCCAGAAGTACATAACACACAGTAATAAACCTCAGACAGTAATTTAACAGAAAAGTCAAGGTTAGACCTAATGTCAGAAATTAAATGTTCAACCTAAAAAGATCCTAGCAATAATATTAAAATTTTCATTATAGATTAGTGTTAAAACTTGAAATTTATTAAATTAGATATTACTTCTGTCATTAGACATATTTTTACAGTATTCTGTCGTTTAAACTACTCAAAAGACAATTTTATACTAACTGAAATGGACACTTTTCAATTGATCAGTAAAACAGATCTATTATTAAAGTTTCTTTGACTATTCAGGGGCAGATCCTCAGGATGGAGGTTGCATTAGACACGAGATGAATAAGAAGTAAGCTACTGCATGCAATTTCTGTAGGAAGTTCACCACCTATTCCAATTTCGATTATATTTAATGCAACTAAAATTCATGAAAATTCCCCATCTTTCCTTGACTTTCCAGAAATTCCATGACCCATACAAACCCTGCCACACATGCAGTTAATAATATTAATATTACAGTGTCTGATACAAAGTAGTTGTACAGTCCGCTTCCCTGATATTAAAAAAAATCTATTCGATAGTTTGGTGTTTCATCACCCTTACTAAGTTTTTATTACTACTTAAATCAATATTTATCAAATATGAACACATAAAAAGGTAAGATTATTGCAAAGCAAGACAATTTTAATGCACTTTTAAAAACAGTTGAATACAAAGTAGAAGTAATTGATTTACATCCTTTAAAAACCTTAAAAGACTTGAAATATACTTTTACATACATTATAACCAGAATGCAATTATTTTGAAAAGGAGTATTTGTCTTAAAAAATACAGGGATTCCAAAAATTACTTACTCTTGTTGATTTACACATAAGCATGACTTTGTCAAACACAAAGATATATCTGTAATAATACCAAATAATTATAAATATGCAATAATCATAAGATACCACACACACACGTACTTCTAACACCAAATGAACATGAATACTTGTATTACAAAATGGGATAAACGTTTTGATATCTAAATACATATTACTACTAGCACCATCTCTACTCATATTTTATGTTGATACTAGTGTGCAATATGGTCCTGCCATTTTGTGTATAGTTAGAGTAAAACACACAGTATATTTATTAGTTTTTTACTGTTTTCTTTTCTTTTTTGTCTCTAAAGAAAAAAAAAGTGTATACTTAAAATTATATATTTAAATCACTGCTATCAGTTTCATTACCACCATTAGCAAGACCCAATGCAAGATTCCGCTGAAAAAGTACATCTTTCTATGTCATCTGGGAACTGGAATAAGCATTTCCACATATTGATTTTATTAAAAACCAACTTGTCATGAGCAGTGAACTTTTCATTTGATTTTGATGAGCTTTACTTCATAGTGGAAAAATCCAAAAAAACTCAACATAAAAGCTTTTGATCACATATAGTGATTATATGTAGATAAATGAAAGAACAATTCTATAATGACAGTATCAGTAACAACAAAAAAGATGGGTTTCTGTGTTGTGCCTTAGGTCTGAATTAATATTATGATATGATTCTTTGATATGAATTAAAGAGATGAAGCCATTTTGAAAAAGTCACAGATGGGATTGTAATGATAATAAATTCTGGCTGGTTTGAATTACTCAGCTTTACCTAATTTTTATAAGTGCAAATATAAGAGCAAATGGTTGATGAGAAAAAATTATATTAACAGCAGGAAAAAGTAGACCTGCACAGAACATGAATATGGAAACATCTTCTTTATATCTAAAAAAGATTTAAAAAAAACCACATTTAAAAAATTCAGATAAATGAACAAATATTTCAATACTGACCAAAGAAGGTGAAATTAAGACATTTTCAATGAAACAGGAAAAGATGAGTAATCTGTGGTTATGTTTAAACCTCAGATGTGTTTAAGGCACTCTATATTGTCTAAAAATTCAGTTTGTCTATAAAAAAAAAAGTTCTGAATTTCTAACGAATATAGATGTTCAAAAATCGCTGTATTTAAGTCCTTTCTAACTTCTGCTTTTATTACCTCATAATTACAAACAGGAGTTTCTCACAAAAGTCAATAATTTTAATATGCTTTATAAATTTAAATCCAGTTATACAAAATCAGTATATTAGGATTTTTAAATGTATCAGCAAACATGATCTCACAAACCAAAAACAAGTGAAGTTGCACTGTGCCAAGCATTTCAGATAGTCTTTTCAAAAATCATACACAAAAATAATAAACTAGCATGGTATTAATTCAAAAGAAGAGTATCAAAACAATTCAACAGTGAACATGAAAAAATATACAGAAAAAAAAGGTAAGAAAAACGACCTAGGATGCTATGACACTTCCCTTAATCTAGTTGCTAATCAAAATCATGTACTTCTTAACAATATAAAAAAAATCTTGTTATAACAGTATGTTAAAAACATTTTTAAAATTTTCACTTGATTTAACAACAGTTGATGTAAAATGCTGCTCTCAATTCAGTCATGTCTATGAAATTAAATAAAATGCTCTTGAAAATCATGACAGAAAAAAAGTAATTTAATTATTTATTTTAAAATCAAAATAATGTGTCATGATTACATATTATACAACTTACTCACACTCCACCCTTTTTACATTGTCTCTTACAATGTCGTTACTCTTGTACAAATCTTATGCACAGTAAAGTTTGATATTACAAACATTGTTAAGATGGCTGTAAACAATAAACTTTTATAAAATATTGTCATGAATATGGGGTAAAGGAGTGCTTCTGTTTTGACAGGTTCGACTGCATTAGCAAAGATGAGCACCTGTAAATCTATTTGCGAGTACTTTTTTACACCCAATCAATAAATGACATGACACCCACTATTTTTGCATGTCACAGAAGGATTTAGAAAGAATTATAACAATCCAATATTATCACATTTATTAGAAATAATATTTTCTCACATTGTATTGGAAGTATTTGTTTCATGACAGCACACTAAATATAATCTCCAGTGACCCTGTTGCTATGCTTAAGCACAATGCTTTGATTTGTTTCTCAA
Source organism: Limulus polyphemus (assembly GCF_000517525.1). Lineage (NCBI taxonomy): Eukaryota > Metazoa > Arthropoda > Merostomata > Xiphosura > Limulidae > Limulus > Limulus polyphemus. The sequence continues at coordinate 45,970 of NW_013667908.1, forward strand.
CCACCTTTGATTGAACTAGTGATCTGATACGTGTGAATTATATTGTTGTTTGGGATATTATATAGTTCATTATAAAGATTTTATTGAAATTATTCAAATAAAATGAAATATATTTTATCAGTTTAAAATAACAGATGTGATAATTCCAATTTTTATAATGTATTCCAAGAACTATAATCATGACCTAGTTGTGTCAATTGTCAAACTACTTTCTATATCACAAGAAACAGCCTGTAAAAGGCCACATGTACATGCCTATCTTTGAAGATAAGAGTTAAATGTATTATTTACTAATTTTTAACAGATATATTTTATACTTGCATTTTACCAATGACTTTTTAATTATATACTTAATAAGTGTTGTAAGAAGGTAGACTTAATTCCTGAATTTCAATCAGATATTTTTCTTTTTTAAAAAAAAAAATAGTTAAAAGTTAAATATGGGTCGTTGTTATTTGCTACATACCAGTGCTTCATGTTTGAAAAATGGTAAATCAAATATTAGAAAAATACAGGAAGAAGGGTAATAAAATTTGTGTTCTTTGGAACATTCACCTAAATTTAACACTTAAAAATAACAAAAATAATAACATATGATAACATTTCAAAAACTTAAACATGAATACACTAAAAGTACAAGTTTACCTACATAAGTACAACCATGCTTAATAACCTAAATTTTCATGAATATGAAGAAAATTTTATATTTGCCAGAAAACCCAGGATAAGGAACTAAGTGATTTATCTTGCATCTTCATGAAAGAAAATATCTTATTTATCAACATATCCATCTATGTAATTTACAGTCACTCTTGACATAACTACAGTTGCTACTACATTGAAAGAAGTATTGTGAGAAAGATAATATTCCTCATACTTTTTTATCAAAAGTCAAACTTCAAAAATAGTGTGGGTTTAGATACAATATCAGTTACAAGCTTCCATGTTAAATACAGGGCCGAAAGAGAAATCCTGGGCCCCGCTGCTTCCCATGATTCTGTGACCCTCATCCTCTCTTACCCCCCCTCAATTGTGTATATTATTTATTCCCATTGCAAGACGCAACCTCTTAAAGTTGTCCCATGAGAATGTTCACAATTATGCAGTATCAGCATATAAATAATACTTTTTTTTTTTGAGAGAGAGAGAGAGGAGGACATTTTAGTATCCTATGTGTGGAAAATATTTGCTCGAGACCAGGCACCCCAGGTCACAGGCCCTGATGATTTGCATTGGATGCACCTCCCTCCTCTGGGCCCTGCTTGAAGTTATCCTACTGTCTTTAGGAAAGATATAATGTTTTAGTGCAGTTAAGAATTTGATAACAAGATCAAGACAGTTTATCAAATTTTATTAAACATGTAAGACACACCTGTTTTTCAGCCTGTTATCATCATGTGATCTAACTTTAAGTTCTCCATCCTTTAAAAGACGTCCATAATCTCTCAGTTCTGTGTTTTCAGGCTAAAAATAGAACAGAGTAAGACCAAAACAAAAAAGCTTATATTTATTAATCAATACAAAATAAACATAATACAAATAAAACTGTATATTAAAGTATGAACACTCACCTCCAGCTGAGATAAAATAGGCCCTCCTTTAAATAAAATGTAAAAACTACCATTGGTTATTATAATAATAAACACTCAATTGCTAATAAATTATTGGTTCTTATTTTCGAAATTAATAGTTGACCAACACACACACACAAAATATTTTTACCAATTAAATTTTTCTCAATATAAAATGCACAAGCAAAAATGTTTACTGCACACTCACTGATTAGGTAGATCTAAATAAAACAATCTATATAAACAAATAAAGCTGTTTCACCAACAAAAGATGTAATAGGTTATACAAGCAAAGTACATTTGAAGTTTACATTCACAGAAAGTTCTGAAAAGTGAGAGTACCACGTAAGGCATAATTATTAATTTGAAACTAAGGACAAACACAAAATCTCTCTCTGTCTACACATCTACAAATACTAAAAATAGAATATTAACTAAGAATTTCATTAGAAAATGTAGACCAAACTGAGAATTAGACGAAAATACAAAAACCACCAAAGTATCAAATCAAGCTAAGAGTTCTTGTTTTTTGAGTTTTTATTTTTCATTTTTAGGATCTGCTCATCTGAAAACAAATAGAAAAGCTGTATCAATGTTTTAGTTTTGGGTATACCTTTAATTATTAAAGAGATTGTCTACATTCACCAAAGACACAAGTTTTGTTCTCTGTCAACCATGTTTTCTACACCTCAGAAGAAAAACCTAGCTTTAAACATGTTTTGTTTCGAGTACTGAACATTTAATCAATCATGCTTGATATGCATCAGTTTTCATACTAAGTACAAAATTTCTCAATTTACCTATGCTAGAAATTTTACTGACCTAAATTACCTACAATGTACATTTTACATCACTTCATCCAACCAATCTTAAAATTTGTTCAATGCTTATAAACAGCAACACCTACCTCACCTGCATCACATCCTGAAAGTTTGAGGGATCATTACCAAGTATATTACACAACTTGCCAATGTCAACATTTTGAAATTCTAATAGATCCTTAAAAAGTATAATCAACATTTCACCAACAGCAACATTCTGAAAGTTTATTTGATCCTTATAAAGTACAATATAAAACTTAATAACATCAACATATAGATGTTTGAAAGATCCTTATAAAGTATAATACATACATATCATATTTAATCAATCATGATGAATGTTTGACTGATGTGTATCTCACATAATTCAACATTTTACAAATATATCACATCAGAAAATTATAATGAAATGTCATTAAAAAATACTTACCATGTCAAGATCTGTGATGCTGACCTGAATGTCTCTTATTATTTCTAGAGTTTCACTATCTCTTTTCACTTCATTAATGTACTGAGAAATGTCCTGGAGATAACAGAAGAATGTATAAAACAATACCTTTAATTATTACATTTTACAACAAACCCAATCTGTAGTGAAAACGTTTTCTATGGAATAAGTGGAGCTTGATTTTTATTATAAACATAAAGGAAACTAGAAAGGATGACATATCAGTATTTACAATAATTATCATCATCAAATATTAAATTGTTGTTTATCACTCCAAAAAGAAATGTCATCTTTACATGCAGGATAAAAAAGGTGTCAAATAACTTGTATTTATATTAAATCATTTAGTAACTTGAACCAACATTTATTGTTATCTTTCATTTAAAAAATGTATAAGCCAAAAAAACCTTGATATAATATGAAATGTTCCAACTTACTGGTGGAAAAAGATTCAGTAACACAGAAAATAGATAAAATTATGTATATATATTCAAAACAATTTTACTGCACTCAAAATGAGATTAGGGAATATTACACAACTGATAATCTAGAACCTGTACATGTAAAACGGGTGTCCTTTATTTAAACTTTTTCATCCTAAAAACAATAAAGTGACAGCAAAGAAACGTGAAATGAGTGCAGTAGTGTTATCCTTGGGTTGATAAAGACATGAATAAGTAAGGCAAAAATAGCTGCTTTAGATAATAAACAAATAGAAAAGGAAAAGAAAACACTTCTGGAAGTGTTTAAATCTTACAACTAAGACTATATAGGAAAAGAAACATCCACTGCCAATGTCCATCAGCAAGAGATTTGCTTGTATAATTTCAAATTGAACTAAAATCAATATTGTATTCATACTCTCTAGAATTGTCTTATTTTAGATTCTGTTAGGAAAAGATTTTTCACGTGTTAACCCAGAACTTTGTCGTGTTCATAACATAAGTATAGCTACAGCTCTATTAGGTGTTATAAATGAAAGCTCCATTTATACAGGTGGTGTAGCATAATATAAGAAAACCTAATGGTTTTCAAATGAGACTCAAAACTCGAACACTTTCAAATAGTTCACTATTCTTCTTCAGGAAAATAAAAAAATCTATTTAAGTTTTTATCAAAATTTGAATGCATTATTTGCATTTTCTTTTATTTCACCCTGGATATGTTATTAAAGTTCAAAAGAATACCTATACTTGAGTGTTTGTTAAACTATTAAAATACATTACTGTTATACTATTGACCAATAAATAGTGATATTGTCCATAACAATATAATGCCCCCCCATTTCTGAAAGGGCAAGCATGTTTGCCACTAGGTTTTAATTGCATGACCACAGATTGTTAGTTGAGCACCCAATTTAATGAGATTTTAATTTCAAAAAGTCTGCGTCATTACATCCACCTTTACATTTTCACATGGCAATATCTAAATTTTGTATGCAAGCATAAACAAGTACCATGAGTTCACCACATGTCTCTTGTCTTTGCAATGTCAATAAATAAACAAACTTTATCCCTTTCAGATACATTATAAAGGTTAGTTCTTCAAATATCACGATATCCAGAGTCACGATTAATTAAAACCACAACATAAATGAGATATAAGCTTTTAGATTCCTTATATCTTAAATGTTTCAGAATATAAAGTTTAGAACCTGTAATTTTAAACATAGCAAAGCACAGGTGACTGGATTACCTAATCCCTCCACCTAAGTTCTAAATTACTGCAATAAATATAATAATCACAATGATTATATAATGATAGTATCACAAAGGCAATTTCTATTAACTTCAAGCACTAAGAAAACTTATCTCAAAAACTATTTACAATTAATAAGACATTTAACAGCAATATTACAAAAACCAAAAATATAGGAAACAAGTTGAAGAACAACACATTTATACATAACTTGTACACCTCCAGTTCTTTTCATTTGAAGTGTGCACTCGCATACACAAGCACACATGCAAATTTAATTAAACTGTAACAAATAAAATACGGACATGACAGCTACACAACTCACCAGCATACAGTCTAATGCCTTTTCTAGTCCTTCATAGTCCTCATGTGTTTTAGGTGTATTTCTCAGAAGTTCCTAATAAATAGGACAAGGAAATATATTAATTGTGAGTGTGAAACAGATTTTTCATGTAATATATAACTTACAGTAACACTGTATGGGGTAAACTATTTATTTATTAACGTGTAGATTTCTGAAAAATATAACAACATAGAATTGGTTTGCAGTAGACTGCAAATTCATTGTGTCAAATAAAAATTTAAGCTGTTAGAATTATGATTATTCAAAATGCTAAAGATATACATACTGGTGTCCTGGGACAAGCATGATGTGTAGATAGTATGGACTAAAGCACTTTAGCAATTAGGTTTGAGAAGTATATCACCAATGAGTTTATGGGAAGAAAAAAAAGTTACTGTTACCCTAAAAAATCTTATGACACAACCCACTTGACTGTCACTTAAGCTACTTATTCAAGAAAAATGAGGCTGAACATTTCTCTCCAAGCACTTAACCAGTTTAATATGCTACTTTTCAGTCATCATAAGAGCAGCAGTAAAAGTTCTCAAAGAAAGAAAAGAAAAGAGGCAAACAACCTACATGTTGTAACAAAACCAAGAGCTAATTCTCAAGTAACAATCAAATAACATGAGTTAGGATAAAATTATAAGTAGCCCATCTTTTTAGTTAATTATATTTATATCTACATGCTTTTGGCTGGGTTCTTTTTGTTTCTTGCCCAGGATTGTTTCCATAATCATTTTTAATCTTCTTTAACCAGTCATCAAAACATACTGACCTAATTAAAATGAACAAAAACAAGTAAAGCCATTATTACCTATTACAAATGTGTATTTAAAGCTTCCACAACCACTTCATTAAAACAACATTGCTAACAATCTTTTGATTATATTCAAATCCTATTTTCTGTATGTATAGGTTTTCAATATCATTTTTATCTTACTATGACATTCTTGTAGACTTATAATTGTGAATCTTGTACATTGTAAATATGGTTCAAACAAGCCCAGGGAGTCACATATCAGTGTACCTCCATTACCACAAGTAAAAAGATATAACTAGGCTCATGTCTGAATACCAACACAGAATCATCTTTTACAAGTTATAGTTTTAGAATGTTTTATGAATAGCAATTTAAATGACACATGAGCTAGACAGTGAGGTGAAAGACCCCTAAAGTTCAAGAATACCCATCAATGATTCCTACTTTAGAAATATCATCAAAAAAAGAGAGCAACAAATCAACAGAACTCACTGCCTATGTGGAAACTTTTAACCGTATAGTGGGATTGACTGTTACAGTGATAATGGCCCCACAAATCTAAGAACAGAGCTCATTCATTGGTTTATTGCAGCTCAAACTTCTTACTATCCAATACACAACCAAGCCCTATAATTATACCACAAATTAATCAATGTTAGTTAACCATTTAGTACTGTTGTATAAAAATACTATACAGTGTATATGTCATACCTACAAATATTCTTGAATTCTTCTATGTACTGATTTGGAACATCCCACTTCCAGTTGAGGTCATGTGCTAAATTAAGCCTAAGCTTTATACTCTGTAGAAGAGTTTGATCATAAAAGTTATCTACTGTTTCATGGAATAATTGTATTGTATTCTACTCTACCTTGTGTATATAAAATTGTTTTATGACTATCACATGGAGCAGATACTTCTGAATTCTTGTAACCTGTCTTATTGTGTGATCAGATACAGAAAGAATGTGCAATGTGAGTACAATTTTGGCAGTTTTCAGTAAAATTCCTTTCTGTCTTCAGAGAAAAAATATTAATTTCTGTCCTGAAGAGCCAAGTCTTGCTGTCTGTGTTTAATCTGTTTTATCCACTACTTTCACTGATGATGTGAATCACCTCTACTACATCTTTAAATACAGTTTATTTTACTTTTCAAATTAATTTATCACAATGCAACAGTTCTTTCCATTTGTACAATTAGCCATTCTTTTGTCTTCTTCAACAAATAAAGTATTTATATTTGCTTCAGACAAATATGATAGCTAACTTTCAGACAAGTTGTTAGCAGTGTTTACTTTATAATACTTTTTCTCTAGAACTCACTGAAAACTAGCAGTGATGTATTAGAAGTTTCTGCCAAAGTCACAGTTGCTCACGTTCTTCATTGTACTTTGAGGCTTTGTTCTCTAACTTTATCCAGATCTTACTAGTATATCTATCTTCAGAAAATATCATTTAGCTCACAAACATCCAGGGAATGTTCATTTTTTATTTAGCTATATTTTTTATATAATCTCTCTCTTATAAAACTACCTATTTCATATTTACAAAGAACAACCTACAAATAATCAAACGACAAATAACATGAGCATAAACATATAGAATCAACAGTGCAGTCAGAGTTCGTCAAGAACAGACTATACTCTATAACTGAGGAGTGAAAGCTAAATTATCAATATTCTGTAAACATTTACTTATAATAATAAAAGTAACTGATATTTACTAGTGCAACAAAATATCTTATCAAAGTTAATTTTCAACAGTTACCAAAAGTCATCAGTTAATTTGTTTTTAACTAATAAAGTAATTAAGCAAAAAAACCGGTCTATAGTTATAAGGATTTAGCTGTTGTTAGACAGTCAGTCAAGCAAAATTTGTGCCAGCTGAACCTCTGTGTGTAAAGATCTATAGATAATTAAATTAGGTACTTGAAAAAATAAAATGTCATTCATACAATTTGTGTAAATCCTAAATTTTATAAATTTTGTAGATAAAGAAAAGGTAATGTGAATAGTTGTATTGCTTTAGATCATATCATTTCATGAAGTTCTCTTAACAGGGCAAAAATAAAATTAAGTTTAATATATTCAACAAGAGCACTTCTAAAAAAAAAACCTTCTTTTACAACTGAAAAGAAGTTCTATATCAAGACATTTTACTTTTTCAGCATGACTTCCTCAGTTCTCTTTTACCAAGCGAGAAAGTTAATCCAATTACCCCCCCCCCCAAAAAAAAAGTCCTAACTCAAATATTGTTTTGCATTTCTTAAATTAGAGTTGGTTTTTGGAGAGAAAAAACTTGGAATAAATGTGGTATTGTTTTAACATTAAAAACTACCCTTTGCATCTGTGTGGACTTTGATGAAGAAGAGACACTTATTTAATGCTTTGGATACAACTGTGTTAACCAATAGTGTAACAAATTTTTGTACATACATTTGATAGTTTTGAATATATTATTTTAAAACAAGTGGATTGTGTGCTGTCTGTTTATTTTGGAAATTTATTGCCAACAAGTTCCAGAAACCTACTGTAAACAATTGCAGCCTATATAAAACCCAACAATGGTGGCATCATATTGTGATAAAAGCCCTCCACCAATAGGAGAGTAACACAACCTCGATGCACAGTAACTCCCCTATGCACTTGTGATAACTTCATTCTTTGATGAGGCAAGACAAAAAAATCCAGTAAGCATGTAATAATCCACAACACAATGAACAAAGGCTGGAATGTGCCCAACAGTTAATGAGCTTCAAGCCATAGTAGAAATAATGCATGTGTGTTTAACATCATAATTCATACAAGACTAAGTAGAAGTCACCCTCACTTGAGAATTCATGATTAAAATCAAAGCTAAAGAAACTGAAAATCTAAGTTTCATCAAATTGAAGCCAGACAAAATTTGAACATGCCTGTGTCATACAATACTGAGAGGAATAAAGAAGGGGAGTTACTGTGCCTGGAGGTTGTGTCACCCTCTTATTGGTAGAGGGTTTTTGCCACATGGTGACATCATTATGCACCAGCACAATTCATGTTAAACACATGAATATGGGCAGGAGTAACCTCAAGGATAGTGGCATGCAAACCTCATAGACAGATATGCAAGGAAGTTAGCATTTCTGTGTGCTTATGTGAGTTATCATCTCAGAACTTATAAACTATTATACTATTCTTAATAGTACATTACCAATTACTATTTCATTGTAGGTACACAAAGCATGTTACAAGGGTATCCTTCTTAACAACCATCCCCACTACTTTTAAAAGCATTAGAAGATATAGCAAAACACTCTCTAATGTCTGTTTGAACCTTATCAATGGGTTTGGCACAACATTCCAACTGTGAAACAGTCTCACATTTGATGTTTTTTTGCTCAATAATATATATATATTTTTAATTTTCTGAACAAGTTCTGGTTCAAAAGTGCATTACTTTATGCAATTCTGAAATTTTTTTGCAAAAATATGTACAAACTTATTTTATCACATTATGAAGAAAGAGGTTATAAATTCAATTATTTTAAGGGAACATCTTAAGTAGTACAACAAAAATTGCTCAGATTTAATCTACAAGTATGCTTTTAAACAAGAATTCATTCAAAAAAATTGCAGAATTCTCTCTCAGTTACCAGATAGCTTTGCAAATGGAATGTTATGTCAGACCTAGTCAAAGCAAGAATAGTTTTTGTCAGAATTCCATGAGAGATAGTAGAATCAATCAGTTCATTGGACTATAAAATATCTACCCTACTTACCAACCCAAAACGTTAACATAGATTACGTTACTGCAAACAAACAATATTTTAATTATAGCCCTGTTGGTAACTATGTTAAAAAAAAATCTTACTCCTAAAACATTTCATTCAACAAAATTACATACAAAAGCTTGGTTTACAAGAACCTTAATGTTAGAGGAATTGCTCTTTTTATATATTTCAAAACTGTATATGAGAATATAATTTGGAGATATTCATCCAGTGCATTTTTCTTCCAAACTTAATATATTCTATTGAAAGTTAAAAATAATTTAATCATAACACTATTTTCATAAATAAACATATTAGAATTTGTCGATTGGCTGAAAAGTAACCAGAAAAGTATTATTTTATTAAACTTTAATGGTAGATAATTACACACTTCAAAAGAAGTAAACTAATTTCTATTAAAGATTATGAAGAGCCTGACCTTAAGCAGAAGGTGATACTTAAGAACTCTCTGCATGGGGACAGACAGCAAGTCTCGTAGTTTAAACTTTCCTTCGTTGGCTTCCATTTGACACCTCTGAATACAAAAAACAAACACACCAAAAGTAACCAATTTGTCTATTCAGAAAATATATTACATTCCCAAATAAAAAAAATTTGTAATTAACTAAATGAAGATCTATCTGACTGGGACTTTAAGTCTTTGAGGCTCAGTTAATAGAGCAACATAGCATTAGTGTGAGTCAGAAGTCTTTCGTTTAAGTACTACTCATGGCATATTGCTTTTAACCTATTTAGAATTATTAGAACATACTCAAGTTGTGTACATATGAACCTCCGAAAGTATTCTAAAACAAATGCTCACATATAAAGATAAAAAAACTCGTACTATGTCCAGCTAAGAACTAGCATTGGTTGAGATAAGCGATGATAAGCAAGAATATCTAATGGAGATTTACAGAACTTTCATACCTGGAAGTATGTTAATGAAAATATTTGTACATCTCTATTGTTACACTCCTTTCTTCCAAAACATGGTAAAGGAAGATGATAATAAACACTACACCATAACTTAAACATTTCTCATATAATACAATGAAAAAAAACTTTAATAAGTGTTTATGTTGAATGATTATGGCATTATAAACTTATTTATGAAAGATTATATATATGCGCTTTATGAAAATGGCCTTTTGTTGTTTCATTGTAGACATTAAACTATACTTAATTCTGAAAACTCAATGAACCTAAGTTAGTAAAAGAGAAAAGGGTGAATCATTCCTAACTGCTAGAAACATACAATCTGTTAATATAAATAACTGTGATACAACAAAATTTACTTAAAACATTCTATGGTGAATATGAAAGATAGCTCGTAGTACTGCACTTACAGTTTGCTAATGAGTAGCTCAATAACCATAACACCAAATCATATATCATTAAGTAGCCTGACTCTAAACGAAATATTGAACAGTTCTTACAGAGCACTTTCAGAAAACATCAAATTGGTGCAAGCAAAAATTTAACATTTTCCTTACCTGAAAGTGTTTTTCAGATAGATACCTACCTCTCTGTGCCACTACGAGCTATTACCTCATGTGCAACTGCCATGGAATTTTATATACAAAACTCCCATGCCTACACATGTCTGTGTGTATTGCACCAGCCTATGACATAATTGTCATAATGCAGTAGCCCTCCACCAATACTAGGATGACACAACATCCATATACAGCAGGGGTCGGCAACCTTTTTTGATCGCGAGTCAATTATTTTTTTTGTTGAAAAATTTAGCATTGTGTTGGGTCAGTGATAATCACATAATTACTAATACCAGTACATATATTTCAAATGTGTATGTTTATTTACATACAAAAAAATTAATAGTTCGACCAGTTTGATATTTTTCCCTGAAATTGGTCTTAAAATTCTCCGTAGCCGTGACTCTTTTCCATCTTTCCTTTAATATTTAGCCTAATAAAACATGTAATAACAAACGAGCTCCAATTATATTTGTGTATCAGTAGTTTTGACAGCAATACCAGTAGTTTTACCAGTTTATTGAAATACGTTTTTCTACAATAGAAGTTACATTTCGATGTGAAATATTAAAATATTGTAATGATTATCTTCTTAAGAAATGCATTTTGTAAGTTTTTTTTTTAGGGAATAATTTTTAAACGAGTATAATTAAAAAGAAGACCAAAATGGTACAATATTTCCTGTTTTGAAAATGGGTAAGCAGTGAAAGTTATGTTAGTAAATAATAGTTACAGATTCTAATTTGTTGTTAATACCAGCTGAACTTGAACTGAACAATGATTGTGCCCTTAAGGGTTGCATTGGTGAAGCCAACTTTTGGCGGGTCACTTAGTGACCCGCGGGTCATAGGTTGCCGACCACTGATATACAGTAATCGCTGGGGGCACTAGCAAAATATCATAGGTTCATTCTTGTTGAGGCAAAGAAAATGTACCACAAGTAGGGAGGAAGGATGAGAAGGTGGTGCAGAGAGGTAGGTATCTATCTGAAGTACATTTTCAGGTAAGGAAAATGTTAACTTCAGAAACATTACTTATCTCTCTGTACCACTATAAATTAGAATCCCATATTGAAAATGGTGGAGGGGCTGGTGCAGACTATTTACAAAATTAGATCCTTTCTGAAAAAGCAAAGGAAATGAAAAGCCCATAGGGTGCAACTTCCACAAGACTGGGAGTTGCCTAGTGGAGCAGTACCCAGTAGGTGTCCACATCCTTTTCAAACAGGAAATATTCTTTGCCCAATTTATTGTTATTTATTCACTGACATATTTTACACACATGACAGAGAGATTTATAGTAAAGGATATCAGGTAAATCCAGTGCAAGTGGTAACATGTTGCAAACACGGGCAGGATGTTAGTGTGTGTAATATTGCTAGGGCATTAGGCTGTTACATCTTGGTTACATACTTACACAAGATGAATATTGTAATAACAGGTGAAGGGAAGAGCAGCTCTCACCTGCATCCCAAGACAAATCCAAGTCCTATCTGGTTGGACATATCCACCATGAAATGCTTGAGAAATACTATAATCAGGCATCCAGTACTACAATTTCAAGGAATACCACAGATCTACATTTCAAATAAGGAATGACTCCAACCACCCTCTTAACCCTATCAGCACAGGTACCTTTTACTGTGCATGACACAAGGTTTTAGTGTCTTACATTCAAAATTTTATTAAACTATTTTTTGTTTATGTTATACCAATTAGAATAGCATAAAATCTTAGCTAATAATCTATATTTTAATAGTATATAAGTTTTAAGTTCTTAATTCTAAAAGGAAATATATAAAAAAATCATGAATTTCCACTAGTGTAACACACATGACAAATTTTGTCTTAGTGTGTCATCATCCCTATTTTATCCATCACCCCTCGAAAATGTACGAAATTAAATGTAAGATGCTCTCTATAAAATCATTATTGCTCAAATAGACAATAATTTTTATGGCCTTCAATTTTGTTTTGTTACAGAGCTATCAAAGAGCTTTAAGAAATGGTGACTGGAGCCACTGTGTTTCATTTGCTAAATGTAATGATATCTCAGTAAATAGAAAAGTTAGGAGGTTCTTATTTTATATTCTAGCTTGTCAATATACCATATAGCACACAAAAATCAATATTTAAGAATTTTGTTTTGATGTTAAATTTAAATTAAGAAATTAACTAATGTATAATACTGAAATTTTAATTTTAATTTGCAATTTGATGCCAAACTTATTGCTATACATTAATAAAATAGTAGTTCAATAAAATTTTGAATGCAAGTCTACAAATATGATGACCAGCCCTCTGACCCCTACCCTTAGGAAAACCCGTAGCTATAGGGTTAAGCCAGAGTAATTCTCAAAAAAAAAGTTGGGTATCACTGCTGTTCCATAAAATTGCTTCAATTTCATTGTAAATTCCAAATGTTATTCAGCATTCCACAATATTAAGCTGACAAATTATATAAGTAAATGTTTCTAAATCATACTTCCTCATATTTCCTGCCACAATTAACAATATTTGAGAATCTTTATCACATATTTATATACAAAATGATACAATTTTTTTTTCATATTACTAAGAAAAAAACATGAAAAGAAGAGTAAGACTTACCAAAATGCACTGATTGATAATCTCATTTTTATTACACAAGTCATCCAATAGCTCTTGTGAAGTTGGAAGATTAGAACAATATTCTCCATAAATTACAAACTTGTCCTTCCAGTGGATAAAACAATCACTGATCCTATGCTGGCTGGAGGTGCAGGCCTTAAACAGCTCACTGTGAAATGCATTATGGATCTCTGCTAGTTCCTAGTTTTAAAAAAGGTATAGTTAAATAATAAAAAAACACTGTAGGAGCACAGATCACTCGATTTTCAATTAAAGATAAATAAATGTTCTTAACCATTCAAAAAACCAATAATATTGATTTTGTGATACTATTTAAAAGTTTCTGAACCATTCAGAAACAATAATATTGATTTTGTGATACTATTTAAAGGTTTCTGAACCATTCAGAAACAATAATATTGATTTTGTGATACTATTTAAAGGTTTCTGAACCATTCCAAAAACAATAATATTGATTTTGTGATATTAGATAAAGGTTTCTGAACCATTTAAAAAACAATAATATCAATTTTGTGATACTAGATAAAGGTTTCTGAACCATTCCAAAAACAATAATATTGATTTTGTGATACTAGATAAAGGTTTCTGAACCATTCAAAAAACAATAATATTGATTTTGTGATACTAGATAAAGGTTTCTGAACCATTCAAAAAACAATAATATTGATTTTGTGATACTAGATAAAGGTTTCTGAACCTTTCAAAAAACAATAATATTGATTTTTTGATACTATATAAAGGTTTCTGAAGCCAAAAGCATTTCTTTTTCTTTTTAACAAGTTAGTCATAATGACTGCTTCTTGCTCTGCTTGTACATATCAGAAAAACAAGGCCAGTTGCATCTTCTAATTCCAAAACATTTTCTCCAAATAAATTGAACAATACAGCTCATTTGACCATTAAAATGGCAGCACAGTATGACTACAGGACTTTTATAACAATACTATAAAAACAGATTTCAAAAGACCCAGATGTTAAAAAATTTCTATTACTGATGACTGTTCTTCAGTGCTATTCTTCTGAAGGATAATATCAATCTATTGAAAGTACTCATGCTTCTAAGTTTTTTGAAATCCACCTTGTTTTTCAGTAATCCTTTGCATTAGCTTTTTCATCTAAAAATATGCTATAACTTGGAACTTTTTCACTTAGACACAGACACACTGGTGAATTTATCACCTTTACAGTGCTTAACATAAAACGTACATGTTGTTTAATTACCTGCCTTAAAAGGTACAAAACATCTCTCTTTTGTAAAGTTACAATAATAAAATCAGTACATGTACTCAGTTAAATGTTGAATCATACAAAATGAAAATGGGGAAAACCTTAATACTTAAATTCAATGATTTTGGCTTGCTTTGAATTGTGTGAAACAATATACCATTTCAATACTTAGTCCAAAAAACATGTATTGTTGACATTCAACATTTGTAGAATAGTTTACCTTCCATTTAATGTGTTTCTTTCTAGTTAATATAAAGTTAATTATTTTTAAGTAGAAAAAGTCCCTGGCTTAATATTTTTACTGCAAAAGTTTTCTTACATTTTAATTCATTACTTAAAAGTCTATTTCTTAAGAGCTTTCAACAGTAGTACCTCACTATGTATACATAACTATATAAAATCTTCAATAATAACTTCAGAATTAGAATGCACAAGGAAAGATTAGGAAAAAAAATGCAGTACAAAGGACTTTTATAAGGCAGTCTTATGTTAGAAAATTCTACGACACAAGGTTATTAATTCAAATTATGCTCTCTCAACTCCATTTTCTAATAGTATATTCTAAGTTTTGCAGCATTACACCTCATCACACAGTTTACTTGTAGTTGAGACAAGTTTCTGAGTTTAAAATTTTCTGTCATTTTATGAAATATGGCTTTGAGGGGAAAATCCCCTGTCTTACTTATAATGTATTTACCATTATCTATAGATTGAAAATATTATGCTTCTACTGAATGTTTTGTGCAGGTTTTCCTCTAGCCTCACTTTGAGATATATATGAGCAATATTAAAAGTCGCAATTTTAAAAGGTTATTTTACTTAAAGTGTAGTTTACATTTTTTATATAAATACACTGAAAATCTAACAGATCATTCAAAAAGGGTGAATTTTGCATGTTCTGTCTGAAAAAGGTTTGGGCACGGCAAAAAATGCATTATACATGTTTTCTATTAAGTTATACAAATATTTTAGGCTTTTGCAAGTAATTATTATTAAAAGAAAAGATAATCAGACAGAAAGGTTTTTTTACTAAAGCAAACACAGCTTTGAAAAACAAAATGGGCCATTAGATAGTGAAAATTAACATGTACCAAAATACAAATAAATATTCCAGTAGTAAGCTACTTTTGAGAATGTATGATGTTTTTGTTGTTGAAGCAGCTTTGATATACAAGGAAAGAAGTAGAAACATAATGGCTCTATTTTCTTAACACCACAAGATAGGGAACTGAAAACTAATATTAAGAAATTGTTGAATTTTTAATTTTGAGAGAAAAATAGACACAAAAAACTTTATGATGTATCCAAATTACTTAAAACTAATAGTTACTAATATAGCAAAAATGTGTATTCTGAGTTCCACTTATTTGCTGAAAAATAAAACTTTTAATCTTTGACTGTTTTTTAAATGTATTTGTATTTATAAATAGTTGAATAATTCAAGAATGAATTATAATTAATTTATTAGCTATAGGGAACCTAAAAAGAAAATTCTTAATTTCTTAAAGTTTTAAAAACTTATCATATTAACATTTATAAAATGCAATAGTAAGACGTCAAACAACAAAATGAATGACATATTCATATATTACATACTTTCCAACAATAGAAAATAAATTGAAAATTATAAACTAACCTTAATGTTCATAAATATTATTCTTCGTTCTTCTTCCTTCAAGACACTTTTCAATGGTCTGATAAAATGCTGTTTAAAAACAGTTTATTTAGTATAAACACTTCAATACTGCTTAAGGGTATATGTAACTAAATATATATGATTGGTTTCTTTGCTGTCGTCAAGCATGGTATCAAACCCTGACTTTTAGCATTATACACCTTCAGACTTGCCTCTGAGCTACTGGGGGGAGGGTATATATATATATAAATGAAAGATTACACCACTACATTGTGTAACTGACTTATCTTAGAATCAAAAGTAAGAACAAATTCAAGTTTATTTAAGCCTATAGGAAATAATAACAATAAACCTTGCATTTTACACATTGTTTAAATGAGTCAAGTAGGAGCAATGTATATTTTAATTCATTACTATGCATACTTATCATTTGTAGAAGATTCTAATCTCAGGGACTCTTCAATTTTAAATATTTGGAGTTCACTGTTCTTTATTTTATTGGCAAAATATAAGGTAAATTAAGTTCTGTATTATGAGAAAATTTTACACTGGAAACAAAGAAAAATGACAATATTTCTTCACCTATGAACACAAGTTTGAAATTCTACTAAATTAATGCTTTGGTCTACCCACCTAGTGTAACTGTAATAGACACTGGATATAGCATTTACATGATCTAAAAATACAATCAAGACATCATCATTTAATACCAGTGTCAATAACCTGTATCGTGGTTTGTTATAAACACATGTTGACCAAAGTGTATCTAAGATGGTTTAATATTTATCTATAAATTTAGGTTCAACATTCTATAACCAGCTTATGGAAAATGGTGGAATTTCATTTTGTTTCATCTCAGTTTGTAAAATTTACATATTATAATGAACTTGGAGAGAAAAATGTTAAAGAAATTATTCTTAAGAATTCCAATTCTGTACAATGATATTACAAAAGTTTAGATTATAAGTCACATGATTATCTAAACACAGTTCAGCTAAAAGTAACTGATGTTTTCCTGAGCTAATTAACTTGGAAGCATTCACATTTCTAATAACATGTGTTCAGTAGTGGATAACAAGAAAATCTGTGAATATGGTATTCTCATATTCAACAGTTATGAAAGGACAGTACTATATTTTTAAAACAGTTAACTTTCAGTAATACCAACTAGATTGATATAATAATAATGAAAGCATAAGTACACACATGGAAATGCTGAAAAACATACAAAATATTTGCACATTAAGACAATTGTTCAGCTTCAGCCTAGACAAGCTCGCAAATGGAGGGTATTCAGAACAGAAAATTATTTGTTAGGACAGTAATATTTGATCATCCCAGCTAAGTCATTCTATTAATTTATAACAGATAATCATTTTCCATGACTTAACATGACTTGCACATAAATTTCATGTTTTTTCATATATTTTTATGACCTATGTAAACACTATATAACAAGAGAGAAACAGTCAAAAATAAGTGAATAAATCTAGACTTGCTTTTCTTTTTCTTACGTATCATCAATAAATACCGCAAATGTATATGATTTATGTATTTGTTTCAGCAAAGATATGATAGAGTCCCATATTAGATTCATTTTCCATAAATCAGTTTAAAGGTATTCTGCCAGATGTTTATTTTTTATTAATAGAAGTCAACATTTCTATACCAAAGCATCTTAAGACTTGCTAGCTTTGTTCATTTGTTTTCATGTTCCACTGATTTTTAACACATGACTTTTAGTATTTATGACTACTTACTAGTTAGCATTAAAAGTCAGTGACAATACATACATGAAATATGACAGTTTTGGTAACCTAAGTGAAAAGTTAATTTATAAAACTAGGATTATCAATATTCTTGCAAAATTCCAAAATCACTTGAGATTTACCTTGATAATCATGTTTAAAGCTTCAATGTAATTTTTTTCTGTTTCCACAAGTTCTTTAATACAATAATCACACTTTTCTACAGGTGCTGTAGTTGGAACTGGAATCTGAATATCAGAAAAATTAAGTAACCAACACTTTATAACACTCTCACCTGTGGCACATGAAAACCTTTTATAACCATTATTAAGAGTTTGTTAATCTTCTGAAAATCATCCTTCTAATAAAACTTGATTAAATTCAATCAATTATATCCATTAAATGTATTATCATATATTAAAACATTGCTGCACTGAGCTAAGAATTTGTTTTATTAGAAAAATGAAAACCTAACAGTCAGATACTTAAGCTAACATTTCATTTTACAGATTTTAAGGTGTTTGTATTTCTTTAAATACACTTAAAAACTTTTATCTTCTAAGTAATTTAAACAAAATAAGTAATCTTAAGCAACAATAGTAAATAAGATCAGTAAATAATACCTCTTTGGATAATGTGTACAGTCATATACATACTGCTTACTTACATGCATATACATGCTGCATATATGTACAAATACAGGCATGCTTCATTTTTGATTAACAAATTATTCAATAGCAACAACACTCGTGTATATGCACTGTAAAATTTTAAGTATATGACTACTCAGTTACATGTACATAAACACTATCCTCCTGAAACTACAGTAAAACATATATACGTGCGTCTTCCCATTTTGTTAAAATGACTGAAACTTGCAACAGAAAATTTTCATTACGAGGTGGCTTTTACCTTATAAACTGAATCAGTTTTTCAAAATAGTGCAAAGGATTTAACACAAAAAAAGTGATTTTCTTAACATTAATAGTTTCAATCCTTTCTGCATTAAGGTCATAAAGTGACCTACAATTAGAAACATTCAATATGCTATATAAATTAATAATTAGTAGTACATTTGACATAAAATCTGAAACATTTGTACAAACTGTACTGCCACTGTTTTGAAACATGAATTTAATTTTTCAAAATAATGATGATTTTCAGTCAATAAAAACAAAATGTTAAAGCTCAGTATGTCACAGAACATAACAGGATTATACAGTAAATGGAATGTTCTAATGTTTTGTATGTTCAGTATGTCACAGAACATAACAGGATTATACAGTAAATGGAATGTTCTAATGTTTTGTATGTTCAGTATGTCACAGAACATAACAGCATTATACAGTAAATGGAATGTTCTAATGTTTTGTATGTTCAGTATGTCACAGAACATAACAGGATTATACAGTAAATGGAATGTTCTAATGTGTTCTCTATGCAATTACATGTTTTGTATCCAAGCCAAGATCATGCACAGCACCAAATCTTCTATGAACATGCTTGACCAAAACAAAAACAACAAACAAATATCCAGTAGCAGAATGATAATTTTCATGAATGAACAAAATTTAAATAGCTCCGCAATGGTATTGCACAACTGGTCAAGTCAACAGTTACATTTAATTTCTGAATTTCTTGTTACTTTTAATCAGCTAGTGGAATGATTTGTAATTAAAACTATGATCAAAGTTAAAGGAAAAATTAACACAGTAAGTTACCTAACTGAATTTCCTTAATTAATTTTTAATGTTTGATTGCTGATATAACATAACAAAGTAGTATTTTTCTTGAAGATGTAGTGTAAAATAATAGCCTTACATTTATATGGGGAAGCACAAAACTTAAAATATGTGGACCTAATTGTAATTTCCATTGAACTATATGATACAGAAAGTTTAAGTATGCACATACATTAATTAATTCACAGAACAAAAAAAAACATTAGTTTCACTAATCTTTCAAACTCTATGCCCTTGTGTATAAACAAGATTTGAAAAGTTCAATTTAAAGCAATGGACTTGAAATAAATATCAACCATTAAGACTATAAAAAAAATTGAAAAATAAAGAGATATCAAGAACTAATAAATGAATTGGAAAGAAGTTACCTGTTTTAGGAATTTTTAATAATGATTGAAATGATCTGGAGATATAATGATAAAATATAATATTATTTAGTTTTTCAACAATCATGTGTTCAACTTTCACATGGGTATTAATCTGGCCATTTACCAAAATTTGGATTCTTAACAAGACTTAAGAGGGAGAGAGGAAAACAAACGGGTCAAATCTATTTTATTATATGAACATTTTGATTAAATTACAGATTCTTTAATAAAATTATAATGTCTGAAGTGAGTGATACTTGAAGAATCAAAATTAAATAATTGTAAAATACTGTACAGTAGATTAAATGTTGAATAAACATATAATAATAATAGCATATGCAACTTTCAAAAGACAGCATAAGTAGTTTTGAAAGCTGAATAAGTGCTTAAGTTAAACGACAAAAGTTTCAAATTGAGTTAAATTGTCAGTGAGTCAAACACAATACCTGTGATGCTCTATTTCTCTGAAAGGAACATAGATCTTCATAAATATCATCATCTTGTGTTAATGATGAGTAGTTCTCATCAATTTCACCAAACTCTCCATACTGGCTCTCACTAACCAACAAAAAACATGGCAGTTATCATTTCATGCTGGCTGCATGCATCAAAGGTAGCAGATACTTCACAGTTACATAGTTAAGTTAAAAAGCAGACAGTCTTTACAGTCAAATGCTCTAAAAACATAAAACAGTTTTTTGTAGTTCATTATAAAACAACTAGCCTAGTAAAGCAAATTGCCATAATACAAAAGTGTATATTTTCCCATAAGCATCAAAAGTTATGCAGGGTGGAGTTTGGGGCATGCTTCCCAAAAAAATTTGAACAATTATAGTGACAAATTGTTAAGCCTATTTTGATTTAGTAAAGGCCAAGGTTTGTTAGAAAAAATAAAAAAGTACATAAAAAATTAATATGAAAATAAACAGCTTGATGACCAACTTATACGACCTTCTGTTTCTCATGTTAGTCTCATCATTCCTTTGACCCTATCTTCAGCTATCAAATTTGTTTTATAATTTTATTTGTTTATAGTGAATTTTAATTTTGAACCAAAATTCCAGTTCAAACTGAGGAAGTGGTAAATATATCTAAAAATTATGAAGAGCCAAAGGGGTTGATGGCCCCTGTTCCAACACCCATATTCTTCACTACAGTTTACTTCTCTGTGTTGTTTGTTACACGGATTTTACAAATGGAATTTATGAACTTTCATAATAAAAGAAACATATAATCATGAATACTTCATCTCTGTGTCTTCATGCTTAAGATCAGCCTACACTAAGCACATGCAAAATGATGGCTAACAAAAAGTACAAAAATGAAACAAAGCAGAGGTCCATAACATCATAATGAGAGTGGCTCTGAAAAAACAAGCAACATCTAGCAAAATATGCATGCTACATCACATGGAGACCAAAGTACTGAAAGTATCACGTTGAGCACCTTTACTCCAAGCGAATACCTCATTAAGCCTTAAAGTCACGTAGCAAAGGTCTTCATATATATCTTCTTCATGAGTTCTACGTGGACTCAAGGGAAAGTCAAACGGCACCATCGTATCCTCATTGTGACTGAAAGAAGGGTTCAGAAGTGAAGTGAAAGGTTCAGACAGAAATTTACCATCCCTGATAACAGTTTTGGGTTTCCTCCATTTTTCTTACTTGTACATTTTATAAATGATTTCCAAAAAAAAATCTACTTCAGCTGGACCTTTATAGCATAGTTTCTATAATGCAAGTACATCCACACAGTTCAGTATTATCTTTAACAAAGTTAGTGGAAACTATTTAAGAATCAACTGTGTATACACACATATACATTTACTACAAATACACAAAGATAAAACATCACAGAGAACTACAGATTATGCTCTTTTTTTTTTACACATTTTGATAGGAATACCATTTTCATAAAATTTCACAATAAAAAAAAATATTATAGAACTCTAGTGCATTTAACAATGATTTTGTCTTTGTTCCTGATGAAGACAATTCCACCTGTCAAAAAATCAAAGTTGGGTGTAAAGTTTTCACTTTGTGCAAACCTCGAGGCCGAGACAATTCATTTGACACCAACTAAAAGTTGGTGAGTCCTGCAGTTTAGAAGAAAGGGTTTTTGCAAAATCCCCAGGTTGCCCAAGAGGTGGGTTTAAAAATTTTACCTTTTGTCATATCTCTGGCTCAAACAATTCATTTGGTAACACTTAGAAGTCAGTGGGACCAGCAGTTTAGGAGGAGTTACATGACACACAGATACTGAATCTTATATATATATGTATGCATGTGTGTGTGTGTGTGTGTGTGTGTGTGTGTGTGTGTGTGTGTGTGTGTAGAACTAAATGAGAAAGTAAAAGGAAATAAAGAGATAGTTAGGGTAAT
>NW_013667908.1:69595-79909 GCF_000517525.1 Limulus polyphemus
GTGTGTGTGTGTGTGTGTGTGTGTGTGTGTGTGTGTGTGTGTGTGTGTGACAAATGCAAGTAAAGGAATAAAGAGCATTGGGATAAATTTGTTTGTTATTTATTGTAGGTGTGAAAGGGATTAGCTGAACATTATTCAAGACTGAGAGTGGCTTCTTCCTTCTCTTTCCGGAACAAACTATCTAAGAAATTTATCATGACAGACTAACTTGCCAACACATTATAACATTTTTTTGTTTATTTTCAAACAAGACATAGTTGCAAAATAAAATTTAATTTATGTACTTGAAGATACATAAGGATTGGCATAACGTTTTTGCATAAGAAGGTTTGAGTCTATCTTAAGAATCGACAGATGCTTAAGAATTAAGACTAAAATAAACTGAACTTCTCTGTAAACTGAAAAACATTGCTTCTATCTTGAGTTTTGCTAGTATAGTATTAAACTTAATTTTTTACACAACAGCAATGATAATCATAATCAATAGCACAAAATTTTCAAAAAACAACAAAAAAACAATGGTCAAATAAAAAATAAATGAAATGTGAATAAAAAAATTCCTTGTTTAATCCAGGACCTCAACAAGTTCAGAGCCCTGATGCTAATCGCACCTGTCTAAACCTGCCCCTGAATGTAGTCTAAAATCTGCTTATAATATCGTTTCTAAAACACCTACATAGTCAGTGGTTTTAACACTTAACAAAGCACTTTTGCTTAAAAAGCTGAATATAACTCAACATATTTAGTGAAAATTATGTTTACTATTATTGGAAACACATGAATGCTTGTGTAAAGTATTTCCACGTTTTGTGTATTAGTAAGCTGTGTGGATCTAAACAGCAGACATTCAGTTTTTATAGTTAATCTCATGAAACCTTATTATTTAACAAGTTTAGAATAATTCTAATAATCATTCAGGAAATTTATTTTGCATTGCTGGCCAAACCTTATGATATATTATTGGCACTATGAGTGAAAAGATCATTGGCAGTGAGGGTATTAATCCACTAATAATTCAATGAATTATAATCATTATTTATCTGTGTCTTCTGGTATACTGATTTATGACATACAAATATTTCTAATTAATTTGTTATACAGGACTGTCTTCATTAATTACGTTTAAAATTACTTCAGTGAGCATCAATATAATTAGCTACCTTTTGAATATAAGTACTTGATAATTTCATTAAAAATTATTATGGGATTAGATCAAGAAAAAAGTATAAAATGGATGATAATGCATGTCATAAACACACCGAGATAAAATAAAAATTAATCTTTACCATCAAGTTTTATAAACACAGTATAACTGCAGTCTGTTTCCTCCTATTAACTACCAAATTATCAGCATGTTTATATAATCAGTGTTTCCATAGGTGGTGCTATTTGAGCATTTTGCAGAAAAAAAGTTAATTTTGCCAAATTTTTCTTAATGATAATACAAACATTTCCTATCTAATGTCAAGACGATCATGCCATTACCATTTTGTGTTTTTTAAGTAAACAGTACTTCCCCTTTGATCTCATGTAAATCAAGTAATGAAAACATGCTGTACTATCACTGATAATAGAAATATAAAACATTTCATGATTGCAGTTGGAAGTAATTAAGCAGTCACAGTTAGCCATTTTATTTATACATGTTGTTTGAATATGATAAACATAAAAATAATATTCAATTAATAAAGATTTGAGTCATCAGAATATCTTGCCACAGCCTACCATACTCATTAAACCTAAATAAGCTTATCTGATGTCTTCTTATCAAATAAAATTTCTTTATCTTTCAAACAGATATATAATTTAACACACAAAAACTTTCATGAATGATAAAATGTGTAAAAGAAACTACAAAACTTCCCAGTTCTGTGGTTTGTTTCTAAGTCTTCAAAACTTCCTACTAAATTCCTTTGATCGAGGCTACAGGAGTCCAACTAGCAACTTACCCAGAAAACCATAAACCACTGATCGAACTACTTTATTTATTCTATTATGACATGAAAAGTCTAATTCTGGCTCTATCTGATCATGTTTAAATTTTCTTAACAGCTTTTTACCAAATATGTATGCCATTAATAAATGACCAAACCACTTGACGTGACATTATACAAGGGTGATGACAAAGGTATGTACAAAAAACTAACCAGAAAAAAAGACAAGGGAAACACGTGAAAATCAAGAAAAAGGTAATATATTCTACAGGGGTGATAACTGATTAACAAATTTAAAGGTATTCTTTGGACTGACAGAAAAATTCTAAATGAAAATTTGAATTTTTTTAAATATTTCTTTGTGAATTACACTAATTAAACATTATAAATGACAAATATTGATTCTAAGAAATTTTTTACTTAAAAATTGTAGAAACAGAGTTAGAATGAAAATACAACATTAGCATACAAATTTGTGACACAAAAAACATCGAAAGTAGTGAAAAAAATGCATTTGACAAAATTTATGGTGAAAACCAAAAGAAAACCTGAACAATGTTCATTAGATGAGGACCATATATTTCATCATGTTGAGTAATTCTAAAACCTGAACAATGTTCATTAGGTGAAGACCATATATTTCACCATGTTGAGTAATTCCAAAACCTGAACAATGTTCATTAGATGAAGACCATATATTTCACCACGTTGAGTAATTCTAAAACCTGAACAATGTTCATTAGGTGAAGACCATATATTTCATCATGTTGAGTAATTCTATAATTTGTCTCTTTCAAAATCTCATTGTAAAACTGACCAAACATTTTGTGTGAAATCTCTCATTCTCTATTTAAAGCATACAGGAAATGTAACAATAATCAGTGTTTAACTGCAATATTGATGGCATGTAAAAGAAAAAACAATTATGTGACTTGTATAGTATTTGGAACCCTGTAACAACAACAAAGTCATGGACCGAAAAGCAGCTCAGTGAGTCAGTACTTTAGAAATTTGTTTTTAAAAAGTTTATAGTCTATGTGGCACTTGAAAAAGTACATGTATCTATTATGTAAAGTTTTTTATTATTTAAACCATGCTTTCATAAACCTACTTTTTCTCATTATGTTGTTGTCCAACAAATAATTCATGTAGCTTTCAAATATGCATTCTATAACACTAAAATATATACTGGACACTCGAGCAAAATGTCCCAAAACTATTAATCTATCTAATTTTCTATATAAGTTAAAAACAGGTTTAAAAAAATGCCATTACTGGTTGGAGCAATGACTTACACATATCAAGCTTTTCTTGAAAACTGACAAACTAAACAAACAAATGTAGAAAAGTGGTACATTAAATCCTACTCATTCAATTTGTTATAAACATGTCCATCCATTAAAATGTACCATGTGGATTAGAAACTACACTAAAGCTGATGGATTTGACAAACTTAATGATATCTCAACAAATTGAGAACAAAGAAGGTTCATATTATATATTCTTGTCTCCCACTAACTATAGTTTCAGTTTTTAATAGGTTGGACACTCTGAAAGCCATAAAATGGATGAAAAAAAAAGAAAAAAAATATATATATATGAGAGTGTTCAAAACACAAGACACAAATAAATGAGGACTGATAATTTATTTAACTATTTCCTTTTAAAAGTAAGAAATTAAAACTTATATAATATAAAAATTTGGATTATGAAATATATTTTGATGCCAAGTTTATTGACATACATTGATAATAAAGTTCTTTAATGTAACATGTAAAAATGCCATGACATGTTCACTTTGACCCACCCTTGTGCATAGGGTTAATCCCTTGTTTTAATTATACAGTGAATGATATGTGTAAGCACATTAAAATGTCTCATCTGAAGATAAGCCTCATACTTTCTACTGGTTCACTTTCTGGATGCTTTTTTATTAACCTAAGTGAACTTACTATCATGTATTATTAAATGAGCATTAAGGAAAGATTATAGTATAGTCTGTCATCAAGGTGTACATTTTTTTTTACATATATCAACCCCAGGCAAATAGGCATGACAAATGTACAAAACTAAAAATAATATGATTTACTATGGTTATATGATTCACATGCTTATGTGACACGGAGGTTAAATCTACTGGCAGGTTAAACAGTGTACATATGTGATAGACTAGTATTCCTGACATAATGAAAATATGATTTAATACCAAACATGTAAAAGTTTAAATTCACCGGGCAAGTTATCCAGTCTATATATCCTTTTCAGCCATACTTACAAAAAAGACTGGGGACTCTAAGTCATTTCACCCACATATAGCTCCTTCATCTTGTACCAATAAAACTTTACATTAAGAAATAAATATTCCATTCCCAGCTATAAAAATACTCACATATTTTAGAAACTGTTATAAATATGGAACTAACTAATTGGATATTTTAACTGACAAATCAGTAAATGAATTACACATCTGTTTGTGTACCAGGCTTATGATGGATTAGCTTATTACTTATAAACAGGCTACTTATCTTAAAAAAAATTCAGTAACAGCAGCTATTTAATGCTATCAAAAAAGAAGAACACGTAAACATTTTTGAAAATTTTAATAATTAAATATAAAGTTTTCTGTTACATACATGTACATTCTTTATGCAAGTAGAACTGCACTAACCCCCAGGCTAGTATGCAAAGTATCCATGGAAACACAGACACAAAATTTATATAATAGCACATCACCCCTGATTATTCTAAATAATCAATTAATTTTATCCCTGTATTTGTACATAGAATCTGCTTCCCTATTACTTGTACTAATTCATCAAAATATTTTCAATCAACACCAATTATTGCTGATAAGATATAAAATCTAGCAGGTAAGTTTCACAATTACTGGAATTAATACTGCTCTTCTTTGTTATAGACATAGACAGTCAAGGAAGTCTGAATTCTGTCAATTAAAAGAAGTTTTCAAGATTCCCAGCTTAAAACAACAATTGGAACCAAGGTGATCTCCTAAAAAACCGGTTTCATAATTATTATACACAAGCTGAAATAACCGTCAACTGACAGGGAATGTTTAAACACAATTAAAACAATGTAAGTTTAACAGCAATCATATATTTCAAAGTAATAACTTGAACATAAACTTTATCTCAAAATTTTAAAATCATAACAAAGCTTCTTCATAAACAACATTTGCAGTTTGCTTTAAATCTACCAACAAATAAATATTTTGAGGTGATCCCACCCTTGAACACCCTACATCTCACTGATCATGAGAAAAGCATGGTTGTTTGAAAACAATCCAGCAACTTTCATACTTTGACCTTGAATCCCTTCAGAATATTCAACACTAAAACATCAACCTGCCAAGATTGTTTGAGATTGAGTCAATAGGCTGGAAGTAATTAACCAACAGGCTTTACAAAATAGAAATAGGGTTAAGTTCAATTTTGACCTCCTTAGGACATTCCCCATAGTTCGTAGTGTTTACATACAAATTTTGGTTGAGATTGGTCCAATAAGCTCAGAGGAGTTAGGGTGCAAACAAACACACAGTTCGTCTTTATACACACACATAGACAAAAAAATTAGAGATAAACTTTTACATTAAAAACTGATTGTGTGTGTCTTACAGAAAACAGTCAGATAATGCTGACAGATGGCACATTATGATAGAAAGGGCCAAATCTCTGCTGAAAATAAGAGAACAAGCAGTTTTAAAACTTTAATTCTAGGTCATCTAAGATCATCTTCATCTGCCATAAGTATCTATAGTTAAAACTGTAAATTTTTTATTCTATATCCATAAAAATATTGTTAATAGATACTTATCTGAACATTAAAGATTTCCAGATGAATATTTTAAAATATATGTATATATACACATACTTGGCTATATCTTCCAAATTTCTATAAATGTCATCATTGTAATAGTCATGAGCTTTGTTGTAAGAAGGAAATCCTCTGAAAAAACAAAACAAAAAATGTGTAAATATTTGTGTAGGATTCAAAACTAACATTTGGAATGAAAACACACAAGCATGGTTTACTTCCCAAGTTTAATAATGTTGCCACATGATACAAAACTTTAATGTTCAGTTTGAAATATTCAAATTACAAAGTTAATCATTCCAGCTACAAAATGTCCAAAGAATGTAAAGAAACCACATGCATTAACCCTTCTAAAATCAAAATATCAAACAGATGTACATGATCAACATGAGTCATATATGCCTCTATAATGTGTGGAAAAAATAATTTGGTTAATTTGCAATTAATCATTAGATCAAGAAGGCAGAACATAATCTTAAAATACCTGCCAACTGATAAAGCAACACCAGAAAAAGTTATGCAATGCTTCAGAGGTGGCACTGGTATTTCATTCCTATCTTTAAGATAAAATCAATATATGAAGGTTTAAAGAAATTTAACACCTTATTTATTAATAAGAAATATAACAGGTCTGGAAACTGCATTTGATTATTTCAACAAAACTTGTAATTTTCACAACTTCTCTGCGACTGTTGCTTTCAGTCATGTTATTTATGAAGTTGTGAAAAGTACAAATTTTGTTACAAATGCAGAGAAACTTTAAAAACCATAAACATGCAGCTCAATCATGATTAAGAGATTTAGAAGGACTTGTTCAAACATTTATTCTTACACATGTATTTATACGTTACACACAAATCTATGAAAATCTAACTTTTACAAAACTACAAATTACTTAATAGAATAAATTTGATTACTGTTTTTTTTCTATCTAATACATTATAAGTCTTTGTTAGTAGTTGCAGTAACCATATATCACTAAAACATGTCAATTAATTCTAAAACGTTATCATATATATTGCTAATTACAGTATTAACACTTCAATAGTAAAAACATTTTATTTTTCTCTAAATAAGTATTTTATGTAATTTTATCCATTCTGTTTATTTCACATTTCATGTGCATACTGGGAAGGGTAGTAAAAATAAGGCAAGTGAAAAGAAAATATTGTTTAAAACTAAAATTAGTAGAATAAGAGAATTTTCAGTACATGTGAAACCAAATGCCTTATACTAACTGGATGGACAATCTATAAACTTGGTTGGTAGAAGGTTCACACTCAATTAGAAAACAGAAGTAAAAATTTATTACACATTTCAATTAGAAACATTTGGAGCTTATCATTAATATCAAAGAGAAAATAATTACAATAAATATACACATTATACCTACAGATGTAAAAAAGAAAAAAAGAAGTCTACATGAACAGCAATATGATACAAAGTACAGCGAAGGTTAATATAATGAATGTAATTTGTTTTGTATCATAAATGCACTTCTGGGATAGGAAAAGTTATTCATACAGAATAATAGTTACTAATGGGTGCACATAATTTGAATATAAATAATTAAAGAATATACAGTCAGAACGTACACATTTCGGAAACTTAAAAGTTCAAATACTTAAGACTGTGAAAAACTCGACCTACTGGACCATCCCTACCAGAAAAAGATCTGACCAATTTCTCTAGATGTGAAATGGAAAACATAATATATATATATAAATAAGATTTTGCAAAAAACATCTACATAAATTATACCCTGTAAAAACATACCTAAGAAAATAAAAACACTTAACCTTGATAAACAGGCAACAAAATCTGATAAGCCAAGGCTTAATTTCATTAACAAATATGGTCTGTAACAAATGGAAATAGGTTCTATATATATTCATTTCTGAACAAATTCAAGAAATTAAAATTGTTAATTCTATCCTCACAGGGGGAGTGAGTGTTATTTAATCTCAGCTTCACAATAACATTTCACTGGCATACATACCAATTATACATAAAAAAGCAATAACATAAAAATAAGAACATTAGATACAATAAAACAGACAACAGAACTAATACACCACATCATGATACATATTCCTAACACACAAACCACAGTAACATAGCAGAAAGCAGTATCATTAGGAATATATCTTAGATACTGCCAGAAAGCAAAATGTCTGCATATGAACGTACCTTGGTGTCATAAAGGGTAACTCTTCCACATCATCATAGAGACAACATGTACTGTCTGTCTCACTTAAGTTGCACGAAAACCGATTCCTTGGAGTATGGTCAGTGTGAACAACCCATTTCAACATTATGTCATGGTATTATCACTTGAAAAGTGCCATTATACTAATGTCTTCTAATAATAATTCAACATGTTCAATCCACTTACGACAAGATTCATCTATCCTTCAACTGTACAACACAACAGTAGGGCCTTTAAATAAAATCCAAGACAAATCACCTGTACATAAATACAAGTAAATGCATGCCTTTTTTTCACAAACAAATCTTGAGCCAATGCCTTCTCATATTAGTGGGAGGACATTCTGTTTCTACCCCCTACAAACTTCACAGGGGGTAAGGTGGGACTAAAGCTTTCAAAACACTATACATGTTATTTATAGTATCTACATCTTTCAAACACATTCAAGGGAAATAAAATCTCAGTAAACCACTCAGTTTTAAATCTTATAAAAAAAAAAACAGAATGTGATGATTTTGAAAATACAGTCACAGAAGATGCTCACAATTAATTTAAGTACATTAACCTTAAATTTTACAACACAATAACTACTAATCTCTCTATATTCTATAAAATACTGACAATGGCATCACAACTTTCTACCTTAAAAACACTATACATAAATGGCTCCAAGTCATTAAAAATATTAGTCTGATGTAAAACTAGGCATCTAAGGCTATGTAACTGTAACTTTTCTTAGATGAAGATGCCTACGAGGCATTGTTGTATAAATTTATTTCCTATAGTTTTAAGATTTTAAAACTACTAGAACATGCATTTTCACATGTATATCCCACTATTGATGGGAGTTATTATACAAGAATGAAATATGCAAAACAGGAAGGTTTTTCAAGGGCTAGCTTAAAACTATTTTGAGGCAATGAATAGCTTATTTCTAAGAGTATCAATTAACTGTTAAATTAAATATTTTCAAATGGATTAACTGTAAAGTGATATCAAAGTGACAAGTAAGTGGAAATAATCATTACTGTGATATTTGGTCAATTGAATGTGCCTAAACAATGCATTATTTAGGTCTAAATTACCCACTCTAATGTAAGTGAATACAATCTTGTAACTCCAAAAACAAAAGCACAGTTCATAGATTTCATTTTATTTGTATTCATTAATGTATTTCTTAGAAACAGCAATGTATATCTACTTGAATTGTATACAAATGATATACATGTTGGATCTTCACTATTACACATATACACCAGTAAGATCACATTTGTTTCTATATATACATAGTTCTATAGAACGTACAGTACTTCCAGTAATCTAAATAGATTCAATACGTAACAAAGGTTCACACTGTCAGTATTTAATTTATGATGGATAATCAAAATTCTCCCAAATGAAATGGTTAAAATTAAAACTATGTACTAATGAACTGTTTTTAATCCAGTAAGTACTTGTCTTCTCTGAACTTCAGAAAATACTTATTTTGTCAAATTTCATAAGATTTTTTATTTAATTGTTAAAAAATCAAAATTTGTGTAATTTAATATTCTACAATTTTGACTTAGGAAACTAGTTCGGATATTTCCATATCTTGCATTTAATTTCTACCTAAACAGTTAACAGAAACTTTCTTTTCACTTTCAGCATCTTAGAAAGTTAAAAATTATTAGAAAAAGCTAATTCGCATGGACTACATACATGTGTATAAACACTTATACGGACCTTCAAATTATGTGCGAGTTCTATTACACTTCTCCAAACAATGGATTTATTAATTTAACCCATTAACTGCGGATGATGGATATTTCCGTCATTGAAGTTCTATGGCTCAGCTGCAAATGACGGAAATATCCGTCAGTCACACACATATAATTAACTCTATGCAAATGGCAAAAATTACTATTTTATTGTGATTGATGGCAACTCAGTTTTATTTGTCAGTCAGAAAATGGCAACTGAGCTGCTCCTGCCCCAGTTAATGGGTTAATTTACGTGAGAATCACAGATTTTATGTTTCATAAAAAAATCGTGTATATTAACTCTGAAGAAACCAGAGAGGCAAAACATTGGTTAAAATAAAAAAATATATATTTTACATATATTTGGAGTGTAAAGGTCATTTTTTTCTAAACGTTTTATCAAAATGTGTAAATCCCTCCAGTGTGCACTACAAATTTTGAAAGACAATAACAGATTTTATGTCTATTCTTTGACAGACTGTTCAGACAAAGTATTCATGATGAAACTTTGTAGAATGGATGGCAACTGCCTGTTGTAGAGACACGAGTGTAGAGGACGATGTGCACTACAAATTTTGAAAGACAATAACAGATTTTA
>NW_013667908.1:79919-100310 GCF_000517525.1 Limulus polyphemus
CATTTTCAGTGTTTGAAAATCTTAACTTTAGCAAGTTTGATAAATGAATGTGTTTTTATTTTTTAGTTAGATTTGGATATGATCATGACATGAACACACAAAATCTGATGAAACTTTGTAGAACGGACAGCAACTGCCTGTTGTAGAGACACAAGTGTAGAGGATGACATTTCCAAAGGCGGAAGACTTTCAAAACATCGTCCTCTACACTCGTGTCTCTACAACAGGCAGTTGCCGTCCATTCTACAAAGTTTCATCAGATTTTGTGTGTTCATGTCATGATCATATCCCAATTTAACTAAAAAATAAAAACACATTCATTTATCAAACTTGCTAAAGTTAAGATTTTCAAACACTGAAAATGTATTTCCAATAGATACTTACCTCATCTCACATATTATCATCCCTCAAATTGTGCAATTTTCACTTGCCACTAGGCATGAGGCTCCTGCCTCACATCATGTGTTTACATGTGGCAAATCTGCTTTGTGAGATGAATAGGAGCATGCAACAACCCTCCACCAAGAGGAGTGCAACACACCCTCCTAGCATAACTGACTTCCTCTTTACTGTAGAGCACAATCATCACATCAATATTAGGCAAAAATGATGCACCAGAAGTGGGAGAATGGGTGGGAAGTGTAAGTGGAGGTAAACAAATATCAGAAATACATTTTCAGCATTGGGAAATGTGAACTTCTGATATGATACCTTACCTCTTCTCACATAATAGCTAGAATCCCACACTGAAACAGTGGAGGGACCGGTGCAAACGTTACGTAGATGAACACTCTTCAGAAAGCATCCTAAGAGAACCCATACAAAGTGATATCCTAATATATATATATATATATATATATATAGGGTGCAGTTATGGGAGACTGCACCACATCTGTACCAGAGTATACTCACTGCCTACTGTAAAGATGTGTTGCTAATCCGGGAAAAAAAACATAAGTCCAATCAGTAAATGGATACACCAGATGGTGTAGAGTGGCTATGGTGCATCCAACCATATTCAGTGGGTCAACTCCAGTCCAAAACCAGGCAGCATCAGTGTCTTCTGGTCCTTGGTAGGAGGAGGGTCCTAATCGTCTTCACCTCAAGACCAGGAAAAGAAAAGAAAAGCAACTTCCATTCTGACAACCCAGACAGAGCACATGTGTGCAGACCCAATACACAACCAACACCAGGTCACCCAGGAACCCAACATCTGAGCAACAGTAGAAATGGGGATTGCAGATTTGGTGGTTCAACTCTAGTCCAAAACCAGGCATAATCTGAAATTTTTCATCTGTTCCTCGGTAAGAGGAGGGTCCCTACCAACCACATGTGCAAGGACTTATATTGGCCGGTCCTACAGACCAACCAGAAACCAACTTCCAGGCAGTGGTAGGATATGGAAAAGCCAGAGGGGTTAACTGCATGTGGTGGATTTGTCCAGCCCAAAATTGTGGAACACCTCATCCCATCAGTGAGCATTACAGACCTTTAAAGGTCACATGATTGAGAATTTAAAGCAAAGTATACCCAGACAGGCATCACTCTCCACTAAGCAGGATCCAGAGATGTAAAGGTAAGATATATAAAAAGAGAACTTACCTACTCACAGCCATTAAGGGGTACGTAGAATGGTGACAGATGGGAATCAATAACCAGAAGAAGAGATGATCAGAAGATGAAAAAAATGTGTGACAAATGTAAGTGGGATAACTCACACACCAGCCCATACAAACTCCTCCAACAGATGATGGAAGTGAAGAGAGAGAGAGTAAAGTGTTAGATTTGGTGAGAGGAGACTTGAAAAAGGTGATGTGGATGTACATCCAATGAAGCATATGCTAAATAGATGAGTTGCTGCAGTCATATCTTGAGAGTAACAGGAGAAATATCTCGGTGAGATGAGGAATTCCAAAGAATAAATAGATGGCAGCATAAACCATGAAAAGTAGCAGAGTGGGCCAAAGAACAACAAACCATGTGAATGGAACAGGGAAAACACTTCAGAACAGAAAGAGAATGATACAGAGAAAAAATATGGGAAGTAATGGCATGCACATCATATCTCCAACAGCCACAGGCAAAAATCAAGAACTAGGACCTAATAAAAAGATGGTACAAAAGACTAAAAAGTCAAAGAAAGGAAGGGTAAGGGCATGGAGATCAGTCTTCAGGTCCCAATCAGGAAAGACTTGAAAATAAATAGGATGAAAAAGGCAAAATGAACAACAAAACAAACAAAAGACAGGAGAGGAGAATACATGATGATAATAAGAAAACCCAAAATTATTAGGTAAAGCTGCTTGGTAACTAGCCATGGTCAAAAACAATAAACCTCGTTCGAACATCTAAGGAAAAAATTTGAAAAGATGAGGATAGAAGTAAGGAAACATGATGCAGAGACCAATAACAGAATGTGCACCGTTGTCATGGATAAACAAGGAGGGAAGAAGAACAAACTGAACAAGAAAGAAGGAAGGCTACACATAAAGAGAGTCTAGAACATGTTTCAAAGAGCCAGACAAACTTCATGTGTGAAGTTGGAGTGATTATTGCTGGATGGGAGAGGGAGTAGTGAGGTTGAAAGAATATGGAAGGAGACAGGAGAAGGTGCAATAAAGGAAACCAAGGCCAAGCCAGCAAGTATGAAGTTATTAGAAGGGCTAAACATATAGTGACCAGAATGAGGGAAAACATGAGGGAGAAAATGAGTAGGAGGATAGGCATGGAGAAAAAACATTGAACCAGTCCTGATGTAATGCATCCCCAGCTAAAGCTGAGGGAAGAGGAACAGGGAACCAGAAAGGGGGAAGTAGAGGCAACAATATCTAGAAGAAGAGTGTCCAGATGAGAGTACAGCCACTTGAAAACCAGAAGAACAAATGGAAAATCCACAGATTGTATCTTGGTGGGTCTCAAGAGATTATTCATGACAAGACTCAGGCAACCAAGAATAGAACAAGCTTTTAGATGTACTTTTATAGAATGGGCCCAAAAAAGGAGGCTGATAATGTGGAAACAGGGAGTGTGAGACAAAGTACCCCTCTAATGATTGATAAAGGAGACAACTGCAGAGTTGACTGTATGTATCATCATGAGATGCCTACAAACCATCTTTATAAACAAAAATCCAAAATTCGATGTACTGCCAAAAGTTATAATAGATGTATATCAAGAGTCAGTATGTCATGGTACCAATGATCCAAATTTATGTGAAAGCCAAAATATGCCCCCAACTCATCAAGAAGGCATTTGGGAACAGAAGGAGATCCTGACAAGAGGAAGAGGAATACCAACTATGGGGGTAGTTTTATCAAGATACCAGGTGAAATCCTTGAATAAGGAAGGAGAATGGTTGAGGACAAGAGATACCAAGTAAGGATCCAGAGAACGTGCAATCCATTGCAAATAAGCATGCCTAAAGAGGATACAAGATTCCATGGAAGCCCAAGTCCCCAAAAGACAGAGAACCTCCTGCACAGTGATAGAAGGAGAGAATATGACATGGGAACTAATCTCTCCATGTCCCTGAAAAGAAGAAGAGAAGACTGGGCTTTGTGGAGATGCAAACTAAAAAACAACTAAATGAACGAAAAACAAAATGGGTGTGAGATGTAACTCCTTCAAGTTGACCAACCAACCCAGACACACTATCTCCAGAAGGAGGAGAAGAGGATGGCTGTAGGAGGCTTGTTGGGATAAAGCCAAATGAGAAAATAAGAATCTGAGATCAGATGTCCCAAGATCTGAGGCAAAAACCATTGTAGGGTGAGAAATCAAGAGAGAACAAGAAACCGACTGAGACATTAAAGTTGCAAGACTAGATACCTAACTATAGATTCCCTGGGAACCACGAAAAGATGGGAATAAAATCCTGGAAAAGGATGAGAAACCCATCCAATATTCACTTTAGCCATAAGAACCAGCCATGGACAAACGTTAGCAAGAAACAAGATCACCTGGAGAAGGGAAAGTAATGAGAACAGGAAACAATAGAGGAGGAAAGGAACAAATGAAGGTCAAGGCTCTCTAATAGCATTCCCAGTACTCAACAACTGGTCACAAATGGAAGGCAAAGTCAATAAACAAATGAAACAGGCCCTACTGACCCTGATCCTACAGGACAGACACCACTAAACCTGATAGTGGCGAAATCTATGAGTGGTGGATGGATCAATGGGAAGAGGAATAGAAAGTGTTGACAGAAAGAAGGTGAAGCAGAAGGACAGGAAACTGAGAGAGAGAGGCAAAGAAGGAGCATAAGAGAGATGATAAACCATTGACGAGAAGGAAAAAACATTGGCATGTGGCTCCAACATGACACCAGAGAAACAAGCATACCAATAAAAGGTGAAAGGAGCCAGAAAAAGACATAAAAGAAAAAGGAAGGCAACAACAATTATCTAACAAGGCATCAAAACCCAATCAACTCTATCAAAAGATTGGCCAAACAGGAAGAGAAAATGCCACAGAAGATAAACATGCCACTGTAGAAAAGATAAGTGAATGAGCATCTATCGAAAACCCCACACAGGAATGGTAGATTACTATGGAAAGAAGGTTAAAGAAGAAAAAATAGTGGAAGAGGGTAATGTGTGTGTGTAAGACGAAGGTAGAAAAGCCTGAGAAAGATGAACAAAAGACAGAGGACCTGACCCACAAGTCTGAAGAAAAGACTCCAGAGTTTAGGAGTGAAAGAAAAGCAATACAACATGAATTCATGCCTAGTCATATGAAGGAACAAAGGAGGGGAGGACAAGGCATGTAAACCCCAAAGTAATGTGGAAAATAACTCAATATGTAAAAAATCATAATTGAGAAACCTAGTCATGAAATCACAAAAAAAGGCTGAGGGAGAATCAAGAATATATGGGTATAAGATGAGGAAAAAGTGGGTGGGGAAAAAAAAAATTGCCTAAATCACTTCTATCACGAATGAGAAGACATAGATGGAGATATGTCAAGGACAAAAAAAGGCTTAGGCTGCATGAAAGACCCCACCACCCACCACACAAAAGCTCTCACCTCTTCTAGCATACAAAGATAAACCCAACGACAATGTAGTTGGTAGGCTAGTGTCAACAAAGTCCTGTTGTTTCACACCAGACAAAAGTAAGTTACCAACACTAGTGAAACAATGGCTTTGTAGATACTTCCACTGAAAAATACCTCTATCTGAAAAGTTCACAAGCAAAAAATGACATATCATTACACACAAGTGCCAAATTGAGAAGAGATGATTCTGGTCTACAATACAGAGGAAGTCAGCTGCACTAAGAGGGTGTGTCACACTCCTACTAGTGGAGGGTTGTCGCATGCCCATTTGCATGCAATAACATAGCTATACCATGTGTAAACACGTGATGTTAGGTCAGAGCCTCAAGGCTAGTGACAAGCAAAAAGTGTGTATATAGAGGGCAGCACAAATTGAGGAAAGCTATTATGTGAGAGGGGGTAAGGTGTCATATCAGAATGAATATTTCAGCACCACTTCCTAAAATCATGCTAGACTTTGTACTTAAGTGTTACTTTGGATAAAGGTAAGAAACAAGAAGGCAGTGATGACCTTGTTGCTAGTCATGGCAATTCAAATACATTGAGTTGGTAATAGCCTCCTGTTTTTTAACTATTTAAATAAACAATACCATTTAGATTAAAATCAGTCTAATTTTTGTGTTTGTATTTATTAGTATTGCTTTATTCATAATGTAACACAGGCCTGCAAATTTAGACTTCATACAAGTTGTTTTGGTTTTAATAACAGATTTACCATAATTCAGCTACACAGATTTTGAAAATAATATTAATTTTTTCTAACATATAAAGATTTTTTACAAATCAAGAAGAAAAACACTCTTACTTAGATCAAAATATTATTTCATTTACCACAATGAGCATTTGTTATTATTATGTTTGTTAACAAAAATACATACAAACTGAAGAAAAGGGAAGAACATTGATATCAAATGAATATGCATCGTCATTCATCCTCAATTTTTTTGTTAAATCTATGTCTTTTAATCTCAAAATTGTGTGTTGTGTTTTTTCTTTTATGTGTTGCATCTGGAGCATCTCATTTCAATGACCAGCAGTAATCAGCTATCATGCTGATGTGTCCACCTTCCTTGATACCTCCTCTTCATTTCCCTGATGTCTTGATGAAACCTTTCCCCTTGTTCTTCGCTAATGACACCAAGATTTTCAGGAAAAATAGTCAATATGCGAGTGTAAGAAATGAACTTTCAAGCTCATATTACAACCCAACTCTTTGAATATATCAAGCATGTTATTGACAATATTTTCATAATATGTGAAGAGCCCATGATTTGTCTTGTTTCTTCACAACAAACTTACCACAAATATAACAGAATATGTTTGGGTCATTTACACAATCTCTTGTTGCCATAGTGATGTATTATGCATCTTTTAGTGGGATAGCAAACATACAGACAGGTTAATTGTAATTTTTTTTTATCCCTGCAGCATTCACATTCATGAGGTATTTTCTGACTTTGTAATCCTTCAAACTTGCACTGAACCAAACTCCTGATATTATCTTATACTCTTTATTGACATTATATCCTATCACCCCAATATCACTCTCCTGGTAAAGGTCAGGAGAGCAATTCATTTTGATATCCCAAGAAAACAAAATATCAAAAGTATTTTTCTGTGTTAGATAAAAGTCTAAATTCAAACATGTTCAAGATATATTGTGAAAAGCTGAATCCATCATATAAATAGTCAGTTTTCAAATAACAACAACTGTGAGAACTCAAGGATATTTGGTTTTATTAGTTAAACTGGTGGTGTTGGGTCTCCTGTTTTATTCTTTATAGATGTAACTTTCTTTAATGAACCAACAAAAATATGTTGCAAAGGATCATTTAATGCATAATTAATCCAAATATAATATTCAAGTATTATCAAAAACAAATGTAAATGATCAGAAACACTTACTTCATCATGAAAGAACTTTCCCACTTGCAATGTCTGTAATCAAAAATCACAGGCCATGGTCTGTTTTCCATGTACTATTGAGCAATGGCCTTTACTGATCAGCGAGTTTATATGCTTGAGTTATGAGAGTAACATTTTGTGAATGTACAAACTTAAGAACATTTATAAACTAATCTACAAAATGTGTTATCTGTGCTCTGTCAAATTTTAGCCTAATATTTTTTTACATCTTGTTTACTTGATGATTTAGAGGGGGGTCTCATAATTGGAGGTTTTAAGGTTTGATTGCCATTGCCATTGTGGCAAAGTTACTAAGGCTATCTGCCACTTTCACTAATTTTGAACTGCTGACTAGAAGGTGGGCAACTATCTGGCAATCCCTACTGACAAAAATTTTCTTCTTTAACTAATGACTAAAGGAAAGTCAACTAGCTGGAGAAATTATACACCAACTTTTCTTTGTCTTGCTTACTTGCATGTATCATGGTTTTAGAAATGCTGCGCTAATTAATTAATTAATTGAATACCATCAATTAACACAGACATCCTAAATACTACTAAATTACCATCTCTAGACTTATAAATATCAGAAACAACCAATTCCCATAATCAATAATTTGGGAGTTAAAAATTGGTTCCCTACAAATGACAAAAGTCACATTTTCTTAAGGGATATTATATTAATATTGCTTTATGAGGAATGTATTAAACACGAGAACAGATATTTTTACATAGTTAATTAAACATATTAAAATTAATATCTCAAAATGAAAAAAAATACAATTCCAAACAAAGTAGTAATCCGTTAAATAGTTCTAAATTTTGAGGGTCTGAGGATACTTTTCAGTTTTTATCATTAGTTGAAATTTCATAATATACAACAATATTAAACTAATATCCTTTTCAAAAAAATATAACAGCCATGAAGAAATCAAACCACATCTACTTTAACATCTAAGATATAGGGGCTACCATGAATGTGCAAAATGGGGTGAAAAAAGAAGTGAAAGAGTAGTTCTTAACATAACAAAATCTGAAAAATAAAGAATAAAACTGAAAGTTAGTTTAAAAACTGTGAAATTCACAGCTACATTTGGTTTTGTCAGCATAAAAATCACAAAACAATACACCATTACGGCTTCATAATTGCACACACATTTACAGGTAAAGCACTGCCATAAAAGAACTAAAGATTCATTTCTAGGTACTTGTTATTCTGTATGCCTACCTGATTCCTGTGCTATGAGCTTTAGAAGATTTTGATAACAAGGATAAAGTATGAAGCACCTGAAAATATAAATGTGTGTTATTAATATAATAATAATGCTAAAATACTTCAATAAAGGTTACCACCTATAACATGAGTAACACAGACAAAATAATTTTAAGAATCCAGCTGTACTTATAATTTTTAACCCTATATTTGAGACTTAACCAGGCCCAGATTGGTGATAAATCCCAAGTATATAACATCCAGAAAATGTCAGAATTTACTTAAAATTTGCTAGAATTATGGTATTTTGTAAATGATCAGCAAAACTGAAAAAGTTAGTCCTCCTAATAACTGGAGGTTCTCGAATGTCAGGCTTGGGTGTATATTTCCCAATGTGTTACAATGGTTGAGTCACAAAGAAAAGATAAGACAGATTTACACATGCAACAAATGTTTAATGACAATTTTAAAGTTAAAAATAGAAATAACAATGCACTGCAATATAATAAACAGCTATAAAAATTATAGTAGAACAAATGAACTTGTGTTTGTGTGAAAATAAAGGGTTTAGACTAGAAGGAATAATAAAGACTAACAGATGAGCTCTTGCTAGTGCAGGTTCTTCCCCCTGTAATTTAAACTAGTTTAAACAATAAATAGTAACAGAGATAGAAATGTAAAACAAAGTTAACATCGTTTTAACCAAATTTGCACTCGGTTGGTCCATTGGACTAACCCTGTAATAAGAAGGAAAGCTAACTATAATTCTAAATTCACCAAGTGTATCTACGCAAGATATACAAGCTTTTAGTAATATGTGCAAGTCTGTTGTACGCAATAAATAAATGTGTTACAGAAATATGCTTTTTTCATTGTACAGTGTACACACTGCATTTGCAAAACCTTTAGAACCTCCAGCGTGCACATCTACAGCTTTTTACAGAATCCCTGTATCTGGTACCTACTCCTCTCTACAGCAAATTGTCATTAAATCAGTAATGTGGGGTAAAATGAATACTTAATAACTCAAGTCTGACATCACATGCACAATACCATGTTGAATAATACTCTGTAAAAGGTAGTGGCATGTGAACTTCAGCTCCCCACCCATGTACATAGAGTTAACTTGTATGAAATCCAAGTTCCTACCTGTATTTCACTAAAACAGTAATAATCTGTTCTTTAAATATAAACTTATGCTCCACTATCACATGAAGCAACTTATACAAGGTTCACTCATGGAAAACATAAGCAACTCAATTAAAATACAGGGGAAATCCAAATTGTATCTGCACAAATGAAAAATAAAAGTTAACTCTAATGATGGAGAACCTGAAGAGGTCTCCAAGAGTGAAACAACAGAAAAATACACAAACCTGTTATTTGAAACAGAAAGTGAGAACTTATGTTTTTTCATTGGAAATTGTCTTTAAATTAAATATCATAATTTCTGACAAAATCTATCTTCATATTCCTTTGCAAAATCTGTGTAAATCCTACTTTCCCAAGACCCAACACTATCTTAAATATGTCAATAAACACTCAAGTTCCTGACACAAGAAAGAGTCTGGTGCATGTGAGATCACCTAGCCAATGGGTAGTGAAGATCAAAGGTGAATCTACACAAGCTATTATTTGATTTGCCAACAAGAATAACTGAGCTCTCTAATTACAAACAATGCTATTATTCTATAAGATAACTGGATGAGCAGCTTTGGCCTTTGACTAGGCTTCCACTAACAACTAAAGAAAGTTAAAGTTAGTAACTCACTTCATTAAATATCTCTGTGTTCAAAAAGGGAACTCTAAAAAAAACCGAAAAAAACATCATTTTGAAAATTTTACATTTTAACTAAAGTGTTGGAAAACTTATAGTATGTCACAATGCTAATGAGGATTAGGGCTTCCATGTTGAGAAGATGAAACATAGTAAGTTTTTTCATTGGGAAGTTCAACATCTTTGTCCTTCATTGACTAGTATTTTTCATTTTGTGGCCAAAAGTTGAGTGATTTTTTTCTGTGCTTTTTCCTGATTTAAAGCTCATAAAATGAATATAGAACACTATGGAAATATCATAAGACAATCCTATTCTTCCTACTACTATCAACTGCAAAGTGAAAAAACATTTCAAATGCAACAAATGCAGTTAATATGTATATAAACCAAGGCTCAAACTTAAGGTTCAGCAATATGAAGCTACAAGATTTTACCAGGAGTTTCTGAAACTACTTGCAAATGCTCTGAAGTTATTGTCATAGGACTCTTATGCAAAATCTCAGACAGCCTGCTATGAAATGTTTTATGTAACTAGTACAATACTTAGTGACAGTGCTTTGTTTGGAATGCATCACAGTACCCGGCCAAATAAAATACTTGGCTCTGATTGGCTGAAAGATCAGAAATTAAAATTCTAGTGCCAATGTAGAAATGTAAGATACTGCCACTTCATATCGTTATTACATGAAAATAAGCCCTATTATGCAATAAGTCTTTTTTCAGTCTTGCTCTGAAGCTATTGTCATGGAACTATTATAGGAAGCCTCAATGAGATGAATTCAATTAAAATTAATTAGTCTGCTATAAAATGTGCTACGTAGTTAGTATGATATTGTATCAATAATAATCTTTATAGATAACAGAAGAAACTTATTTTCAAATTACACCGGAATGCACCACAAAATTGACAAGAAAGAGGATGAAATTATAAGTTGTTTCTTCATTTCAGATGGGTGAAAACCACACTGTTTGGAATGCCTCACAATACCAGACAGATTAAAATACTTGTCTTTCCAAAAATTAAAGACAAAGTTACATTACCCATTATCCTATGACAATACACCATCAACACATGGCAATGTAACATTTTTCTTCCACCTGTCATTAATGAGCAGAAAATAAATATATTACACTACAAAATTAGACTTTATTCAGACTTGCTCTGAAACTAAAAGTAGCTTCCAAAACAGGATTAAAATAAGTGATCTGACTCTGTTACTTGTCTGTCTGAGGCAAAAGCAACAGAGCATAAGTTCATGTTGAACCATAATGTGACCACAATGGAATATTCATTTATAGACAGTTTTTAAGAAAAGAAAGTTTCCAAAAGAGAACTTAAAAAAAAACAACTAGGTATGAAAAAAAAGAAATCTTTTTCAGAAGCAAATGATGCTGTTGTTCTATACTATGAAGACGGTAATTCGACAATTAATAAAATTCATACATTGGTCATTCAAAATATTTCGTAAAGATCACCTTGTGCATTTTGTTTTTGTTCTTATTCAGGGGTTTTTTTTTTA
This sequence comes from Limulus polyphemus, assembly GCF_000517525.1. Lineage (NCBI taxonomy): Eukaryota > Metazoa > Arthropoda > Merostomata > Xiphosura > Limulidae > Limulus > Limulus polyphemus. The sequence continues at coordinate 91,390 of NW_013667908.1, forward strand.
TCAAGCTTCCACCCACGATAGCAAACAACCCAAATTAAATATAGGTGAACTTTTACAACCAGTTTGGAAGTTGTATTAAAAATTATTTCAGTTTCTATGCTAGTTTTAGACTCTAGGCCCAAGTCTAAATTATACAGTTAGTACTACCAGATTTGATTATATAAAAATCTATCACCAAGTTTTAGGAACTTCGAGCTTGTTAGGTTGTGAATTCAAAGTTAAATATATGCTAAGCTGAAGTTAGCATTTTCCTTAACTGAAAATGTATTTCAGATAGATACTTACCTCTCTGGACTACTAAGAGCTATTACCTTGTATACAACTATCATAGAATTTCCTGCATATGCCACCAAACTCCCACCCCTACATGTATCTAAATTTACCATGCCAGCCTATGACCACAATGCTCTATCCCTCCACCAATAGGAGGACAACATGACCTCCATGCATGGTAATCCCCATAAACACTAGCACATAATCATAGGCTCATTCTTTCTTCAGCACAACCAGTGTTCAGGCGTGTTTTTCCTCTACTTTTTTGAGTTTCTAGTCACCTTAATTAGACTGCCTTTCTTTCTTTCTTTAGTGCTACATTTCTTTTGTCCTTGTTGCACTTTTGTTCCATCCACCTGCTTGCAACTTCATTTTCTCTAACCATTGTAATTCTACTTTAGGCTACTTTCAACAAGGTATACTTAGTAAAATATATTTTTAAAAAGTCCCAAGGCCAGACATTCCTTTCCAGACATTTTCTCCAACTGACTCAACAACAACTTTAGACAATTTATCTATTCATGGACCTGACAATCAGATATTATCCCTTTAGCTCACCTAGAAGAACACGTGCCTGTATGTGACACATCTCAGGTTTCACCCTGTAGTGAGGTACATTTGACATCATGGATAACTTAACTCCCACAATCTTAATGAGTTGTGATGAACTATGCTATACCAAGAAGTGATGATTTTCCCACTTTCATGCATAATGTGGTTGGTTCCCTTCTGCCTATTTCTTCTCCAGTTCTGGTCCCTAATTATATTGTTTCCTTGCTTTCTGTGAAGCCTGCTTTGCCTGTGGATGATTTTGGCCACCTCTTCCTCCTCCAGCTCTTGTTTCTAGCTCTGCTCTTCCTGATAAGAAACAAATACTTCCTCCTTTTCTGTTTGTTACATTCTTGAATCAGATATATGATATTCTATTCTTTTTTCCTGTACATCATAATGTCTGTTTGGTTGTTTTACTTCAAATACCTCCTTCTGTCCCAATTCCACATTGTCCCACATCCTTCTGTCCTACTTATCTTTGTAACTCCTTTTATATTTCTTGATCCATAATCTATTCTGTCCTTTCTTTCTGCTTAGGATATTCCTCTTTCTCCTATTCTGTCTTTCTTTCCAGCTATCTATTCATTTTTGTCCCTTAGTAGTAAGTAACATTTCCAAAATCAAGCAATTACAAGGATATTGAAAAGAATTGAATCACACTTAAACATAAATTTACTGAAAGATGTCAGCTTCTTAGCTAGAACATTATGACGCACGCTGTAAGTAATGATCTTCAAAATTTTTTGATAGAATTGTTACACCTTGACCTAAACAAAATTCAAAGCTTTCTGAAAACTCAGAAAAACATTTAGATGGTCATGATTTCTTCCATACTAATTGTAGTGATTCATCTGAAACTTTAAACTGATAAACTTTAATAAGTATAAAGGGAATAACCATTCTTCATGGCGCTACAAAATTCCAAACTAACACGTGGTAATATCACACCTTTCAGTGCTAAAACAAAGGTTATTATATACTGTGTCCAATATATTGTAAGAGACTATGGCAGTGCTCTGGAGGATGAACATGCTCATGGCAGAGAAAGGGTTAAATAACAAAGCTAATACTCCAACATGCTGGAACTGCAGTTTTAATAATACTAGTGCTGGTCAACATAATTGAATCGATTACAGAAATTGCTACCATAGAACACTATCAAAGTTATTAGGGTGCACAAATGAGTATGAATATATACAAGAACTTACACCAATTGAACTACCAAATATATACAAAAATTTACACTAATTGAACTACCACACTTAAAGCCATGTTTTTAAAACTCTACTAGATGAAACTCTTGTCAGTGAGGTAGTTTTGTTTAATTGTTACTATCAACACTATTTACTATGACATTTTACCTCTACAAATAACTAGCCCAGTTGTTTTACATGCTTTTATAAATGTGGTTCTTTATCTGTAGATTAAAAACAATTTTTATTTAAGTGTAAATATTTTTGCATGTTAAAAATTAACAGGGCAACCAAAACCTTAAAAATAGCAACCCAAAGAACAATTAATATTTAAGAAGTTATTCACAACCTTGTAAAGTTTTTCTTTCTTTTTTTATGATTGTATAAAAAAAACTACCAATCCACAAAATTAATTTTGTATGAAAAATTAAAAATAAGAAAAACTCACCCTTCCAAAATCTGTATAGTCAAATAACATGTATGGTTCAAACAGATCTGCTGTTTTCAAGTCAAATACATTTTGGCAAGTTTGAAGAAAACATCGTATATTCTTCATGCACAGAAACTGTAAATAAAATACACAAAAACAAACATAGATTTAAAAGCTCCTATAAAAACAATATTTCACAGAAAGCTAGAAACCAGAAATGAAGTTAAAAATGCTAGTGGTCAAACAATCATATTAGTTATGCATTAAAACTGCAAGAAATTGCCAGTAAAAATTCTGATGGGGTAGAATGTCTTAGCTTTAGTAAGGGTGCATTTTCAACTTCTCATTTTTAAAATTATTAATATAATCCAAATCATGAATGGCATAAAAATCTCCACAATAAGTAAATTCTTAACAAAAATAAGAATAGTTGCCCTTTCAACAATATATAAATATATACTGTAGCTAAAAAAATATCATTTTAGGCACATGAAAGTTAACAATTTTTTTACCTGACAATGCATTTCCAATAGGTACTTACTTTTGCATAACATAGCTATTCTTCGTGCATCTGTCTTTGAGATTTTGTACATGCCACTAGCCTTGGGCTATTTCCCACCTAAGACACACGTTGTAATGTGAACTGTGTTAGTGTATGATGTAATCATCATGTGACAATAGCCCTCTACCAATAAGAGGGCAACACATCCTCCATGTGTAGTAGAGCTCCATAAACACTTGCACTCAAAATTAATTTCATTCTTGGTATAACGTGCACCGGCAGTGGAAAAGAAGGATGGAGAGGTGTGCACAGAGGTAAATATATATCAGAAATGCATTTCCAGGTAAGAAAAATGTTTAACTTCCAAAACGATATCCTTATCTATCTACACAAAATAGTTAGAATCCCACACTGATGTGGTGAAGGGACCAGTGTTGTTGCAAAATCCTAGATAAGTTCCTCTTGGAGAGAGCAAATGAAGGAGAAAGCCCATGGAGTGAGACACCTTATAGTGGAGGCTCACTAGAGAGGCAATACTTGTGTGAAATTGCATCCATCTTATGCAGATGGAAGTATGAAAGGAAGAAGGCAAAGAAGCCAGTTTATCATAGGGATGGGCAGAAAAGAGCATGACCAACTGAACATTTGCACACGACTGGTCAGTTCAATATAAGTGTGTGTGTGGCTAGGGTAATGATCAGACAGTACAGTTTGGTATGTGGTCTGTTGTATCATGTACTAAATGTACATAAAAGAACAGGAATGGTCCCTTCCTGTTGCAGGAGCAGGAAAACACATTGGGGAAACACCAGAGAGCAGCCCAGACCCAATCAGATCTAGCCTCCACAGAGGTCTTTTATTGGAGATAGTACAATGGATAACTGTAAAAAAAATTTTAAAAGCCAGCATGTGCCAGCAAAATAATTGGACAAACACTCCCCAAGAGCTGTTTTTTCCATGTTAATCTATGAAAGATACGGTCTGGAAAGGACCCGTGAGCATCTCCCTACAGGAAGGAATATATAATCTGGATGATTTGACAAAGGAAAAGACCAATGAATTGTCTAAGTGGATCATAACCAATTGATCCACAAATTGAGGTAGGAAATAGGATGGGCAGCCAAGAATTCCAGAACACTGGTAAGGAAAGTATACTCCATATGAGAGCAAACCCACAAGACCATGGAATTGTCCACAGATACATCCCAACCTGTATGAGATGTGTTGGTGAAAAGATGGAGATTTAGACATGGGAGCAGCTGTGGAATGCTAATTGTTATGTTGGAATGATCAAGTCACTATGACAGATCCTCGAGTAAAGTAGGCAACAGAATGACAAAAAGAACAAAGGACTGTGGGAGATCTTCAAACAGTAGCTCAAAAGTCCACTAAAAGAGCCTCATGACAGCTTAACTTAAAGAAAAAAAGATATTTGAGAGAGAGAAGCAAGAGTCACCAAAACAGATAGAACCACTTATACAGAAAGTATAGGAGAAGAAAGAGTCGAGGTAACAAGATGCTCCATGTTTCATAGACAAATGGGGGAAGCTGAGCCCAACTTAGTCAAGAATTGAAAAAAAAACTCCAAGGTGGACCAAAAATTGGGTTGAAGTGAATAACAACTTGGAAGGTTTGACAAACCAACCCTGAGAAGCAGCTTTTTGGAGGAAAACTGACAAGAAAGAGGTAAGGAGGAGTCATTCATCTATGTAATAATGTAAACTATGGACATGATGAACAAATGCTCTCATGACTTGGTGAAATATGTAAGGAGCTGAAGTAATGCTGAACGGGAGAGCTCTAAACTGCTACACTTGATCACAGTGAATGAATTAAAGTAAACATCAAGAGGACTGGGCAATTGGAATATGTAGGAAGGCATCCAAAACATGGACCTTGGTCATCCATAGTTCAGAAGAAAAGGACTAATAGAAAGGAAGAAACCCCTATATGTTGAACTGAGGAACAACTAAACAGTGGTTAACAGAAGAAACATTGATAACAGGATGCCAGTTCCTGGTACTTTCAGTTTTTAAGAGACAACAAAACCACGAAGAGCAGCAAAAGACCCTCTCAATGGCTCTCTTGTTCAAAGGATCCAATAGCATGATATTGAAGGCACAGAAGTTACTGAGAATCAGAAGTAGTAGTAAAAGGAATGGGAAGTTCAGAAAAAGGAGGAAGAGATGAGAAGTGAAGAGAAAAAGCCTTGTGTAAGAACTTGAATGACCCACCAATCAACTGCAAATGGGGTCCAGAGACCTCAAACAAACATTTACACATGGGGATTGAGATGACTGGGTAGAAAGGGAAGTAAGATGTACAGTGGCAACTTGACAGGATGGGAATGGGGTGACATGAAGAAATAGACGGACATGGGATGAGAAAAGAGAAAGAGAGATGAAGGGTTTATAGTTAGGAGAGATGAAAGACCATGGAGAAATTGAATCAGACAGCTTTAGTACAACTCTCCAACGTGTTAGGAACACCACCATCACTAGAGAGAATTACTGGACATGATGGGGGGGGGGGTCAGCCTTAAAGCAGGTAAATAAAAGGGACTCCAGTGATTGGAAAACCAACAATGGAAAAAAAAGGACCTACCATAAACCATAGAATAAAATCCTGGAGTTGAGGAGGATGAGGCATTTCAGAGTGTGAATGAAGCTGATCAGAAATGTATCCACATGTTCACATGTCTGAAGAAGGAAGAAACACCAAATAATTCTCAGCATAAAAACCATATAGTAAGGAACAGAACGAATCAAGACATGGGTGATAGAGAAACTAAAGATCAAATCTGAGAAATCAAATCCACAAAGAGATTTGGAAGAACATTGTCCTCTACAAGTGAAGAAGAGCCTAGTGCAAGCCCATAAGATGGAAAGAACCAATGAAAATCATCATCCTTGTGGTTGAATTCAGACAGAGAGGAACACAATTTGAATGTAGGAAGAGTGAGATGAGGCAATGAAGGCACTAATGAATTCATAACATTTTGAACAATGGCAGTAATGTCCTCTACAGTTAATGAGCCCCCAGTGTCCACAGACGAAGTAGGGTTAGTGTTAGCAACACTGCCAGAACCTTGGGAAGAGGTTTTAGTCATCATCACTTGAGAAATTTCCACATATTTTTTTTTAATATAGTAATCAGAAGGCAATATAGGTTGAAATCAGATGTGAAACAAAATAAAATTAAGAGAGTTTAAACTTTATCAACACGCCCATTCATGTCAATGCCAAGAAGAATAACAAAGTTAATTTTGAGTGCAGGCACTTAGTGCAATCTACTACACAAGAAGGATTTGTCGCCCCCCAATTGGTTAAAGGCTACTGTCATATAATGATTACACCACACAGTAAAACAATTAACATTAAAACATTTCTTACATGGGAGATAGCTCAAGGCTAGTGGTACGCATAGAATTTCAAATGCAGAAACACAAGGTATAGCTACTTTGTGCAAAGAGGTAATGATATCATTTCAGAATTAGTAGAGAGGAAATTCTGAAACTTGAGGGTTGTATCAATTCTGATTAAAGTGCTAGCACGGAGGATCACATACAAAAGAAGCAATGAATTAAAAAAAAAAAAGACTCAAAACTCAATCACTCTCAAATATGAAAAATGCACCTTGTATTCAAAAGTGCTAAAGTTTTGGGTCTTTTCTTTTAAACTTCAATTGAGGGTTGTAGATATGATAGAGAAGAATTTAGTGACAATAGTTTGGGATGATTCAGAGACTGGAATCAAGCTCAAAATATTTTCACTACATAACACCGGCGTTTTGACTGGATTTTGTAAAAATAAATTAACTGAAGCACTAATTCATAAGCAGAAGTACAAGTGAATTGTGACACTAATAGAGCTGGACAATTAGTGGGACTTGCTAAGTGATTAAGCAAAAGCCCCATTAATCAATTACATTTGATTAATCAATCAGTACAGTGTTCCTGTAACTATAGTATGATGGTGGTTTTTACAGCCAGACAGTTGCTTTCCCTCTAGTCAGCAGGTAAAATATAAAAATAAGAAAAAGAGCTTTACAATATTACTCTTACTGTGTTTCTATCAAGACTTACTGCCGCTGCCGCACAACAGTGATCATTCTGAGTTACAGAATGTGTTTACACTAAATTACACTTTAGTAGATGATTTAACCCTAGGTTAAATTTGCTTACCTGTGACATCTGTGGACGAAGGCTGATTTCTTTTAAGTCGATGCATCCTGGTTCTAGCTTATTTAACACATGACATAACAAAACGCCATCTCGTAATGTATTCGCGAGGTCAATTACTTGAGCATTTTGCCATGTAACTCGATGATCTGGAGGAACTATTGAGCAGCGAATTAACCAATTCGCGCACTCCCTCCATAAAACGTCCGCCATATTACTAAATCTAAACATTGAAAGGAACCCACTGCGCCATCTCTTTTCTAAAATATCCGAATGACAATGAAATGCAACAAAACTATACTTCACAGACACAATTTTAATTAAAATATTTTGCTTATTTTAGTATCTCAGTCATCTCCATTCTCGTAAAAATTCAAAATAATAGGAGACTTCTCCTGAATAAATAATAACTACCTTTCGAAATCACTTTTTAAAAAGTAAATTCCGTCACTAGATTGAGGTATACTTCATTTTTCATTTCAACACTCGAGTTGAAAAAATACTCCAGTCTGGCTTTATTATAATGGCCAATCAGCTCATAACCTGTAGCTTTCTATTCTTAACTGTTCTGTCTAGTAAAACTCCTTCATTGCTACCAAATAACTAGTATTCACAAGTCGAGCTTCGCAAACCACACGGATTGAGCCACTTCGAATATTTATAGTATAAATGCAAGACATTTCCCGTGAATTGTCAGGGATGTAACCTGGAGTTACCAAAATTGTAATCAGTTCTCCACCACATTTTAACCTTTCATGATTGCAGTGTTAGATGAAATCATCATATTGGAGGATCCTACTAGCAAAATATTCTCCTTTACAGATTCAACGCCAGACCAAAAACATCCTAAAATTTATTTTGGTATTTCAGAATATTCATCAGTGTTATCAAATAGTATGTATACATTAACACAATCATGTTGATGGGAGTCCTGATGTAGGTAATTTAAAATATTAAAAGGCTTTTTCACAAGTGGGACTGCTGGAGGAAGGCAGAATTCTCCATTACTCTAAGTAATTGAATGTTAATCATACAATGTAGTGTGTTACTATAACAAGGAGTTCCCTCCGTGTTACACAATAGTTCCTCTCTGGTCTACTCAGGACCCTATTGAAGTATGCCACCACATGTTCGTTTTCGCCCACTTGCTGAGACAACACTCCTACAATTCCGACATTACTAGCATCACAATTCAGTATGTACGGTAGTGAGGAATTTGGAAGCTTTAAAAGTGGAGCTGAGGTCACTTTTTCTTTCAATGTCTTAAAAGCTTGATGGCAAGAAACTGTCCATTCGAACTTCTGGCCTTTTTTTGTTGTTGTTAAATCATGTAGTGGAGCAGCTTTAGTTGCAAAGTCCTTCACAAACTTCCGGTAATAGGTACAGAGTCCCAAGAAACTTTTTAACTCTCCCAAATTGTCTGGTGTTGGCCAATCACACACTGCTTTCACCTTGTCAGGATCAGTTCGTACACCATGCTTACTTACAATGTGACCCAAGTAAAGCACCTCTTTCTGGAACAAATGGCATTTTTTGAATGAAGTCAAGCATTTGATGCTTTAAACGCTTGAATACTTCCTCTAGCTTGGACATTTCCTCATCAAATGTTGTTGCAAACAGAATGACATAATCCAGGTACACTAGGGCTATTCTCCATTGCAGACCTTCCAGTATTCTTTCCATCAGCCTCTCAAATGTTACTGGAGCATTGCTAAGCCCGAATGGCATCACTACGGTATTGCCAGAGACCTTGGCCATAACTAAATGCAGTCTTAGGTTAATCTGCTTCAG
>NW_013667908.1:101071-102786 GCF_000517525.1 Limulus polyphemus
TTTGGTCTTTGTTAGTTCCCAAACGTCATTTTATCAAAATCAACTACACATTTCCTCAGTAGTAAGTTGTCCAACACTAATATGCACTGGTCTATAATGTTAGCCAAGTATACTTTGTGTCTGTTCTTTATGCCCATGAGCCCAATAGTTACCCACAATGGTCTCTACAACCTTGCATAATGTCCTGTCACACCACAGAGCTTCTGTATGGCTTCTGGTACTCCTTTGTGATCTAGCACCTTGATACTCACAGGGGTTTGCTGAGATGCAGAATCTATGACAAAGTTACACTTTTGACCATCCAGTTTTCTTGTCACGTAGACACTATGTGTGTTTGGAATTTTACACTTAACTGTTGGGACTTTCACAATGGGTGTTGGTGGGCGTCCCTCAATACCAACCACTACTGGTTTCCCGAAACTGACTTATTGGTAGTATTCTTCTTACACTGGCTCCTCATATGTTCTTGCTCTCCACAGTTCCAACAACCTTTCTGCGTAGCAGCCTTTTCTTCTGTGGCATCTTCCCTGTGTTGAAGTTTCTAGCATTGAGCTCTCTTGTGCCCAGGTCTGTTACAGTGCCAGCAAAGTCCCTCAAACTTCTCTGAAAGCTGCCTTTTTCCTTGAGTCCTGATGACTGTACCAACCTTGGTATCTCTGTGCTGGACTTAATGTAGGATTCAAATTCAAGAGCTCTAGCCATTGCATCCTGCATTGTAGAGGGTTGTGCTTGCCTTACTCGTATCTTCAGTTGTCCAAAGCATCTACAAACTGGTCCTTCAGCAAAAACTTGAGGACATCGGGTGGCGCAGTTGGGTAGGCCATGTGTGCCATATTTTTCAAATCTTGTGCCAGCTCTTGCAGGCTTTCCCCTTTAGCACGGACTCTCGTCCTAAACCTAGCCCTGTAGACTTCGAACTGAGTTCCATACCTGATTACCAGTGCTCTGTAGTTGTGCCTGTGGTCTGCTGACAACTGTCCAAGTATTTCCAGGCTCATTGCCAGATATACTGCTTTCTGCTCCTCTGTCCATCCATTCATTTCTAACAGGAGCTCAAATTGTGCTCTATATGCTTCCCTTGGTGTCTTCCCATCGAATTCCTGTGGCTTCCTTCGTACTAGATCATCCATATTGCTGACACGTATGTCTGGAATGTGACTTCTGGCAGGACTGAAGATCCCTGCATTAGGGTTTAGCTGCGGGATCTGGAAGGGGCTTCCCGTTGTCTGAGGCTGATTATGTCTATGGCTAATATATCATCCTTGTGTAAAAGACAATAAATCATCCTTTAATGTACTTAATTCACTTTGAAATTTACTAATCTTTTCCATTTGTGTGAGCTGGCTTTCTTTCAACTGTTGGAGTCTTTCTTCTTGGTTCTTTTCTTGTTCTTCTTGTTCCAGTTGCCGCTGATGCTGGTTTTCCTGCCACTGCAGGTTCTTTTTTAATTAAAACTAGTTTATTATTTTTCGATACAACTTTGAATACACAGAATTTCCACTGTCACTCTAAACTTAACAACCTTTATAACACACACTATAAATCACAGTGGTTTACACACTTTACTTGCGGTACCTACTGTTCGCTTGACTCAATTATCTCTATCTTCAATCTTTCTACATATCTATCTATCGTTGGTTTATATATTAAAAGCCTTACGCTTTATTGAAGAAAATGACAGTTTTTTAAAAACTCCATTTTTTCTAGTGCTATAT
>NW_013667908.1:103683-114385 GCF_000517525.1 Limulus polyphemus
ACAGGAATAGTGTTTGGACTGTGCTGATATAAACTGTATTGTTTTATATATTAAAGCCTTACGCTTTATTGAAGAAAATGACAGTTTTTTAAAAACTCCATTTTTTCTAGTGCTATATTCCCAAATTACATCAATAAGAATATAATCAAACCCTCACATACAGTTCTAGTGAAAGTCGTGTTCTTGTTGTGTTCTGTGATAAAGAAATGGTTGTTGTACATACCATAGTTATTTTTAGAATTGTCTGTACCTTGAATACGCAAAATGGGAAATTTTTATGAATTTTTGTTTATGGTGTCATTCAATAGACGGCGCCACATTTTATTTATTATTTCAGTCACATACATAGATAGATACATATATACACGCTACGTCCATTATAGTAAGATGTAGGGATAGCAATGCCAAAATGTACAGAAACAAGGTAGGGATGAATACACAAAACATATAAAAATCACTACATAAGTAGCCAAATCTTTCCGATAATGATTTTTATCTACAATTAAACGTTGAATTCCTATCAGTTACATAGACTGAGGTTTGAATAAAAGCATTTAAACTGAATAGTGCTATACAATCTTACATTGGCTAATAACCATAAGCTTGTAAGATTGACTCAATACTTACTGGCTACTTATGTTGGGATTTTTGTATAGTTTTGTGAATTCATCTCTACCTTGTTTCTGTATTTTTTGGCATTGCCTTCCCTATATCATATTTAATTTTTTCAATATTTTCATTACTTTTATATGTTTAACCAAATAACTAGAAGTAACCTTGACATTCACCTTGTGAAAAATGGGGAGAGGCTTAAGTTGTTTTGGCCGTTTAGAACTTTTTTTTGGATTTGTTTCTAGACTTCTATTTATTTCTAAAATTTCCAGGCTATTCAGTTTTTCACTTTTTCCTACAAATATGTAAAATCTTGCAATTTTTTCGGATCAAGTTAGTTTCTGGTTTCAGTAAGGTGAGATGCAAAGGTTGAATCCATTTTCCTTAATTTCCAGCTTCTAGAATGTTTTTAATTCTTGTTGGACTTACATATAGACTATTGCAGTCTTGACACATTAAATGGTAAATACAACTGTTGCTATACTTTTCGATTTTGTCTTTGTTGTTGCACAACATTTTACCTTGATTGTTTGTATACAGTAGAAGGCCGGTCTTTAGATTTCTTTGTTCAATGTGTTATGTAATTTGTGAGAAGGTTTTCCAATGTAGCTTATCTTAAACCATTTCAGTACAGTATGTGGGTATATTGATTTGAAGGTTATGGTTTCTAATTTTTAAACAACAATGTGTAAGTTAATATATTTGTATAACTATTGTTGACAGCAATTTATTTAATTGTTTTTAATACAGTTTCATAACCTTCAGATGTCAAGGGTACAGAGATGAGCCTGTGTAACAAACTATGGCAAATTTGTGAGATATTGGATGTCTTGAAGAAGCATGTAAGATGGTGTTACTATAGGCAGATTTTCTGAAAATGAAGTATTTGGGAAACATACAATTGTCTTTGTTTTCTTCTCAATACTGTAATTATGGAGTTTCACCAGGTACTGATGGTTTTAAGTATCAATTGCATGCATTGTGAAATGCCAACCAATAGCTCAGAAAGAAAACCATAGCAGCACAAAGTAGAAAGCTATAAATGCAAGATTTCCTACCTCATCCCCTTGGACCACTTCCATTGTTTCTAGTTACACTAGAGAAGAATAGGCACACAAGAATTATGTCAACTTTTGAAAAGGAACTAGCGAAAAGTGTCAAGTCAGCAGATAACAATCCAAAACCTCGAGAATGCATAGTGTATGGCACGAAGATGGGGAGAAGAACACATAGTGAACATAAGACATTCCAGGCAATCTCTGATTTTGCTATTTCAGTAGTTATTAATGAAGGTGCAGGAAGTAAATGGATAAATGTATTTTTTTATGGATATATAAAGACATTTCAATTTAAAATGCTGAAAGTGAGACAAGAGCAAATGTTGCAAGTGTGATTAACTACAAGAAATTTGTTTCTGGACTGCTAGTTACTTAATGTGAAATTTTCTGAAAAGTTCCAAAAATAAAAGCAGCCTGATCCAATTCATAGTCAGTCAATGGCAGGCACAAGACAACCAAGCAAAGCTGAGGAGAGAAGATATAATTTTTATGTGACATATGGAAAATAACGTTAGCAGCTGACAAGAGAATGTGTTGAGGAAGTACAGGAGTCGAAATCCACCCAAGAAAAGCAGATACCATAATTCTGCCTCATACTGCACATGTGTGCCATTTAACTATTATGTAACAGTCGTTGCTTTGGATAACACTGATAAACAAATCTCCGTCTTTTCTGTTTGAGAATATCCGTCCACATATTTCAGAAATCAGGCAGAGAAACGAAGATCAAGTACAATCAGGTACGAGGAAATCTCTTTGTTCGGAAATTTGTGAGGCTTTATTAGGAACTGGTCAATTTACTGGATGTTTTGCTGCAAAAGAAAAGCTCACAAATTTGAAACTAGTGAATTGTGAGAAAAAGTGCAGAAATGTGTTCAAATATCTAGGATCAGAATGGAATATATCTACACAGCTATTTTAAAACCTTGAAGTATTTGCTTGTCAACTCTTGGAAACAAAAATGGAGCATCATATGTGAATACTGATATGTAACACATGGTTTATGTAAAGATGGGTGAGGTTGAGTCATTTCAGCTTTTTCTGTGCCAAGACTGTTTATACAAACGTGTCTTTCATGCATGCTATCAAACTAGAATATGAAAAAGAAGTCTGGAAATGTTTCTAATAATTCCAAGTACTGTGGACATGGAGTGCAAATTAAAAGAATATGATGGTCAAATATACTTTACTATTTAACTACACGGATGGAGAAGTAGTATGGCAGGAATTTTGAGAGAATAAATCAAATACATAAGACTAAGAGGAACAAATAAAAGTACATTTATTTTAGTAAATGTCTTCAATAGGGTACCTATATTCCTGCATGTTTTACTACAAGAAAGCTCCCAAATAGGAAAGTATATTAGATGGGTATGAAGCCGTGAAGTGTTAACCCTTCTAATGTTAGATAATAGACTTTACCCACTTACTGGTAATTATAATTCTGAAAACAATAATTTCCTGAACACTAGTCTTAACCTGAGCTGAGTATTTGTCTGTCGTAGAGAACAACAGAAAATAAGAAAAACAATAAACAGAACAAACTATCAGATGTCTTAATATTGGAGGAATTGACACTGTTCCGTTTATTTTTATTCTTCTTCTTCTTCTTTAACTGCTACATACGATAATGTGTATTTTATGATTGCCTACCATAATTATAACGTAAAAATTAACAGTTTCTGTGATGAAAGTAACATATGTAAGTACTGACTATGATGTGTTAAGTGTGCTAAAACCCACTCAAAGATCGTTAAGTGCGATTCATTGTCTCCATAAGTTATATTCAACAGTGTTAATTAACAGTTCCACTACGAATTGTACATTCAGCACAATGAAAAAGATTATAAACTGGATAAGAAACATATCAGGCAACAATTGTACAATACCATGATTGGGTACATTCATGAAGAAAGATTAATAACCTGGACATGACATCCATTGCTGCTAAAGTTGCTATTAGGACTGAACAAATATGGTGATCAGCAGTAAGATTACAAACTTACAATGTTGAAATCCGGGTCTCGATTCCCCACGGTGGACAGACAGCAGATACTCCATTGTGTAGCTTTGCATTAAAACAAACAAACAAACCAATTTCTAACAAAACTTCAGTGGAATGTTTGTATCGAGTATTATTGGAATTCTTTTTTTTCTTTTTTCTGCAGTTGTAATGACCGTAAAAATAATTCTGATGTATACCCAAAGTGTTCACGTATTATATGACAAGAATATACTGTTACGTATCTGCTTGTTTGTTAATTTTCCGTAGAAATTCTTTCCGAGAAACTTCAGCGATACAAGTCCTGTCTTGATTAAAACTAGTTTATTCTTTCTCGATACAAACTTTGTAATACACTTAACAACTGTTATAACAAACGCTATAAATCCCAGTGATTCACATACTTTACTTACGGTGCTTACTGTTCGCTTGACTCAATTATCTATCTCTTCGATCCATCCGCATATCTGTATCGCTGGCTTTATTTGCCGGGCTTATATACTAAAAAAGAGGGCGTCTGGCAAACACTCGGACATTCGTGGGGTTCCCCGTTAATTCTAGAAACTCCAGTACGCATGCTCCCAGCGTCACGCGACTTCCACTGTCGTAACAATATTTTCAATGCAAAAATATAAACAATACTATGTGTATCATATTGCACAGAAAGTGCCTTATTGATCAGTTGAGCAGCTCCCTACCCTAGAATGATTCTGGCGTTCCTGAAGTTTAAAAAAAAAGCTACTTGAACATATCTAACTAATAATGTTTTTTTGAAAAACTAGTTATGGAAGGTGTTCCAATTATCACAGAAACATAATACATATGGCCCTATATAAAACAGTCACCATGGGTAATTGTGACGATTGTGCTGAACTGGTAAGAAAAGTGTGAAGCAATCTTTAATAAATGTCTGTTACCAGTCTAGTGTGAGTCCTTCCTGTAAGCTAAGAAGAAAATTGAACTAAATCCCTGATAACTGAAATAAAGTTAGAGTGAAACAAGGAAAATGAATATCAAGTTGAAGTTGAAACAATAAAAAAACTTTATGCACGTATCTAAATGAAAAGGTCTAAAATCTCTGTAAGATTGGACAAACACAATATACTTAACAAGTTGGAACCTGGCTTTAAATGCAAAAACAACCAGTTTGCTCACAGAATGCTTAAAACGCACGTACGTGACCTTCGACCTGTCATTCAAATGTTAGGGTGCAGCAACTGTGGGGAATAACTTGATTCGCCAACAGAAAAGACAGGCGTTTACCTCAAACCTCACATGTGAAGTAACAGCTGCCTTCCATGTAAGAAAACATACTTAAGAGCCAATAACTGGATCCAAGTCTGTGTGCACCAAGACAAGGAAAGTTGAGTTGTGTACTTGAGTAACTCTCTGTGTCTAAACTGTATATGTCAATAATACAGAATCCTCAAATAACTTGTATATTAGATAAGTGGATAATACAGTCCTGTACTACACATTTCTCCCAAATATTTTATGAAGGTGTTACTATACCGTGTTTTACTTGGGTATATTATGTTTGTCTCTGCCTGCTTTCGAGAATCAAAATTGTTGGTTTACGCAAATCGTATTCAGTAATATGATATTTTCTGAACCTCCTGAAAAATACCACAGACACATACGTATTTTTCATACATTATTAGACAGTATAGAAACTTATGTTAGGAATGATTTTCGAATGTTATTTTATTTGTTTTTTGTGCATTGACTTTATATATATATATACATATATATTCGTATTTATTATGGTTGCATATGCCCTGATTATAACCTTCTCCATTCTCATTGCTTAAGGAAATAAATGTTTCCAATGACATGCTTAAAAATTGTAAACAATTTTGATACAAACATTTTTTGTTCCATAACTCCATTTTGTGATATATATATATTCTGTTATTGTTTTTGCTCGTTTGTTTGTTGCTAAGCGCAAACCTATACAATGGGCTATTTGTGATCTGTCCACCTCTGGTATCGAAACCCGATTTTTAGCATTCTAATCCCTCAGGCGTATCACTGAACCAACAGAGTGCTATTACTGTTGTAATGAATAAAGTTGAATGATATTACTTTATTAAATATACTTCAATAAGTTCTACTCTTTATAGCTATATTTTATATTTACTCTAAAAATAAAATTTTTACTTTTGAAAGTATTATGCACACATATATATATATATATATATTAGTTATAAAAGGGCAAAGTTGCAGTTAAGTCTTTACAGTCTTTGTAAAGTAGCTGAAATTCATCGGGCAACAATGACAGTTGACTACAGCGCAAGCGCACTAACAGCATTCCGACGAGGTACGCAGGTACCATAACTTGTTGAGATGAGGTGCGTGGCATAAAAGTAAGTAGCTATATAACCTTGAAAATAGCGTGTCTAGTATCTTTTTAATTCTTGTTGTAGAATATTTCTACTTTAAGATACTTTTCTCTTGGGTTTACTTTGTTTATACTTATCTTACATATTACTTCTAACAAATTCAACACTAAATGAAAATAACAACGTGGTTTAGCTACACAGTCCTTCTCTATCTGAACTTCATATATTCCCAAGTTCAATGCTCTAATGTTATTTATTTTAAAACCGATTTGTATTTGTTATTTAAGGTTATAACCTGTTTTGTTTTTAATTTTTTAGAAACAATGATGACTGCAAGCGAGATTTTTCGTAGTATCTGCTTGAACAGTGGGTTTTGGGCGGCTGTTTTTCTAGGGTTGGTGGTCTATTATGCAATATTTTACCTCACCACGTTTCGCCAGTATCCGAAAGGAACCATTCCGTTACCTTTAAGTCTCGAGCTCATTTACCGTAAGTTTATTTAAATAAATCTTAATTTATAAATGTCTGCAACATAAGCATTACCTAAGGAATGTAGCTTTAAATAGAATTTAGAATAGATTTACGAATGAGAAAAAAAAAACAAGTAATAATAATATGCTTCAAACTGATTTATATGATTTGTGTTTGAATAAATTATTTGAAAAATATACACTAATATTAACAAAAAACCGGATAATACACTTTCTCAGCTGTTCTATACATTTAATGAAAGCTGATATCTTTAAAAGTTGATTATTGCTTTTCAAATTAAACGTAATGTAATACATCATCATTAAATATATATAAACAATTACAAGTGCCATAATATGAGAGCGAAAAACTTGTTTTTCTTCTTATTTATTAAAATTATCAAGATAAGATTCCTATAATACTTTGACACTAAATCAAGCTTTCAAAGAAAGGCTTCTACACGAGCTCTATGTTCAGTTTAACATAAATATTTAATTATATAACAGTATTAAAGTTGGTAGATCCTGAAAAGAAGTGTAAAATTTTCTGAAGAATCATAAACTGAGAATAGGTAGGATACGAACCCGCGACTCTGTTTATCGTGAAGTAGCTTAGTTGGATAAAGCACCTGCATTGCAAGCAGAGTCGAAATCTCATTCTTCAAAAATACCCTTCACTTGAAAGGTCGGTGTTGCTAAATTACCAACCTTGAAATTTCTTTAATCAAGAAGTTTCAGTTGATTAATTGGTACGAGCTTTTGCACAGTTAGCAGAGTTGTTTAATGACTTTTGACAGCCACAGCATCTGAAAATTGCGCGATTAAATAAGACGTGTCTAGCAAAAACTGACAAACCTGTTTTTGCTCAGTAAAAAGAAAGAAAGAAAAAAACAACGAAAGCTTGCATTTAGCCCAACAGAGGGCGAGTACTTTTTGAGCTTTTTATACATATGATGACGTACACGGAAGTTGTACACGGGGCTTGTAGAATACATGCATCAATTCCTCCCTGGGACGTCTTGTACTTGGGGGGTGTGAGGTTGATACAAGGGCGGAGTACCAAGGGATACACCACGAAACTTAACGTAGGTATTATGTCCTACTATTGAGAGGATATCAGTGTTATATTTCTTATTGTTGTGTTTATGATCGATACAGTTTATCTGGGCTGTTAGCAATTTGAACGGGTCTAATGTGTAACTAAACGCATTAAAAATGTAAATGACCTTATCAGGTTTATTTCATTCAAGTTAGTTTTATGGCGACTGGCGTGACTGAATATTTAGCGCGGAGGACTGTGAATCCGAGGACCTATGGCTCGCGTCCCGTTGCTGCAAAATATCGCTCCACACTTTGAGGCCATATGCGAGTTATAAGAGCGGTGGTAGAATCCCAAGAGTTGGTTCCTTCGCCATGAGGTACCTATATAGCTATAAAAACTAAGCTATCACTTCAATATTAGGGACAAACAATCATTTTGTTGTTTTGTGCGTAACATACAAGTTAGTTTTACGTGCTATAAAATTATCACATTTGAAAGAAACTTCAATTTACATTATACAAAGGTCAATTAAACTTGAAAAAAATGTGTTAATTAAACACAATTATCCACCTCTATCAACAAACCTTAAGAATTTTCAAGCATTTATTTAATTAATTCACTTTCATTATTTGTTACTGGAGTGATTGTTATTATTATCAATAAATAAACTTTTGAGTGGTGAAATATTCTTATTGTTTTATTGGCTCCAATATTCGTATTTTTGTTTTCTCATAACATTTTCGACTTTTCGGTTTTAAAAATAATATTATTGGTAAAGACTATCCTGCTCGTTCGCCAACTCTTCTGGATTACAGTCAAGTTATTGTTATTGTTACGCCTCTGTGTTCGTTTGTTAATTTTCCGTAAAAATTATTTCCGAAGAAACTTTAGCGATACAAGTTCTATCTTAAATAAAACTAATTTATTCTTTCTCAATACAACTTTCAAATACACTTAATTTCCACAGTCACGCTATAAGTTAAACAAACGCTATAATTTACAACGAACGATTCACGCGCTTGACACAATTGTCCGTTTCTATTTCTGTCTGCAATTCAATTCCATTGTTGCCGTCACTTCTTGGCGGTCTTGTATACAAGATTACCGCACATCTAGTAAACACTCAAGCATTCACGAACCTTCGAGAATACTATAAACAACTTACGTTGACCCGCTCCGGCAAGAAAAAGACAAGCTTGGTTTTTGCTTGTTCTTCTGAATGATGATAGAATTACAGTTATAGATTCATTACTTTCACTCATAGATTTTTTAAAATTTGTTAATGTATTTTTAACGAAGTTAGGATTTTCTTCTATTTTGGCTAATGGTTAGTAATAAGATATTAATTTTTTTTATAGCAACATAAATTGGAAAATATTTTATAAAATTAAGCCATTTGTACACCTAAAAAGCTTTAACTATTAACATGTTATATGCATTTCTTTTCGATTGTTCAATTCCATTATTCGATTAAAATACCCGAATTGCTGGTATTGAATTCCCTCTAATTTATTAAAAATTATTTTAAAAATTTATTCTAAATTAAAAACTTCTAGTTCTCGAATAGCTTTGTATGAAATTCACAAAAACATTTTATTATTATATGTTTTTAGTGCTTTTGGCGCTTCTTTTTCATTCGACATAGAACCCATATAGATTTGTAGTCGGCCACGTGGGTATTTTGTATTAGCCCAAAAGTTTTTGACATTCAGGTAACTAGCTCGCCCTGCAACAACCTTAAAGGGGAGAACATGTTCGTTGACGGGGATTCGAACCTGCGACCCGTAGATTGCACATCTAGCACCTTAATCACCAGACCTTGCCACACCCGCTTTTGATACTTATAATCCAATAATCGTAAAATTTCTTTTTATAATGTTTTGGATTTTTTGTTTCAGTTTTATAAATAACGTATTTGGTATAAAACTTAGTTGCTAGAGTAAGAAATTTTAATTTATACGCTGAAACATTTTCTTACTATACCAGTTTAATTTGTATATTAAAGTGGACGAAAACAAATTTAGAACGTAAGCAGTATTTGATAACGCGGTTAAGTTTGAAACAAACAAAATAAACAGCTGTGATAGTTGAAATATATTGTTAGGACAGCAGAAGTCACGTGACTCCGGTAACACGTAATGAGTTCTAGAAAGATCGGGGAACATCACGAATAATCCAGTATTTGCTAGTCGACCTCTATTCTTGTATATAAGTGCGCCAGACAATCAATCGGGATAGAATTGCAGACAGACAGAGACGACAATTGAGTTAAGCGCGGTAGTAAGTAAGTGCGTGAATCGTTCGTTGAGAATTATAGCGTGTGTTTAAATGACTGTGGTATAGACACCGGTTTCACACCAAGAAGAGATAGATTTCCGGATATCGACTTTGAATACTGTAACAATGCCGAATGGGATTATTGACCTGGGTACATTTTTTAGGAAAGCTCCTAAAGTAATTAGTTTTACTTCCAAAGTCGCTATTTAACATACAATTGGTCGCTTTCCGTTCTTTCTGAATTATTATTCACCATTAAATGTGCAAAAGTTCATCGATGTTTTTAGTTTTTTACATTTATTTATAATCTTTATACTTTTAGAAAATAAATGAATAATTGAAATTAATTTTTAAAGAAAGTTTTCACTTTTAGCTTTATATATTTTTCACGGTAGAATCAAGTGATTTTAAGTAAGATATCTCCTCTTTTTATATTTCTACCTTATGCTTGAGTTATCATTCCTCTTCTTTTATATAAAAATATTTTCTGATGTAAAACATACTGTTACGTCTCTGCTCGTTTGATAATTTCCGGTAGAAATTCTTCCCGAGAAACTTCAGCGATACAAGTCCTTTCTTAAATAAAACTAGTTTATTCTTTCTCAATACAACTTTGCAATACACTTAATTTCTAATGGGTTTAATGGCATGAAGGGAGTGGTCGGGAATGTTAGTGTTTAACCACAATAAGTTCTTGGAGTGGTCGGGAATGTTAGTGCTCAACCACGGGAAGTTCTTGGAGTGATTGGGCATATTAGTGTTAAGCAACAAGTTCTTGGAGAGGTTGGGCATGTTAGTGTTTAGCAACAAGAAGTTCTTGGAGTGGTTGGGGCATGTTAGTGTTTAGCAACAAGAACTTCTTTGAGTGGTCGGGCATGTTAGGGTTTAGCAACAAGAAC
>NW_013667908.1:115371-117690 GCF_000517525.1 Limulus polyphemus
TTGGGCATGTTAGTGTTTAGCAACAAGAAGTTCTTGGAGTGGTCGGGCGTGTTAGTGTTTAGCAACAAGAAGTTCTTGGAGTGGTCGGGCGTGTTAGTGTTTAGCAACAAGAAGTTCTTGGAGTGGTCGGGCGTGTTAGTGTTTAGCAACAAGAAGTTCTTGGAGTGGATGGGCATGTTAGTGTTTAGCAACAAGAAGTTCTTGGAGTGGTCGGGCATGTTAGTGTTTAGCCACAGGAAGTTCTTGGAGTGGTCGGGCATGTTAGTGTTTAGCCACAGGAAGTTCTTGGAGTGGTTGGGCATGTTAGTGTTTAGCAACAAGAAGTTCTTGGAGTGGTCGGGCATGTTAGTGTTTAGCAACAAGAAGTTCTTGGAGTGGTTGGGCATGTTAATGGTTAACCACAGGAAGTTCTTGGAGTGGTTGGGCATGTTAATGGTTAACCACAGGAAGGTTTCTGTTCCTGGTGATAGAAGATATGTGACTGTTAAAACATTCTCGTATAGTTGTGTTCATATTGTACGTTATTATAGTACGCTCATATTGTACGTTATTTTTCGGACACTGGATTAGTTAAACAGCGTTATCGGAGATGCGAATTATGAGTTTTGTTATTTGATGTTGTTTTGGGTTGTTTTTATCAGAGAATTAGTCTGTATTTTGTACAAACTCACCAGTTTGGCAACACCTGCTATTGCAGGGGCCATCCAAGTAACTTCCGTCTGGTAGGGTGAGAGATAAAAAATTGACCATAGCATAAACTAAGTGGAATTTTAAAGTTTCAATTTTCCGAAAAGAAACGGGAACTTCGGGAAATTTGGATTTCATTAAACTAAAACGCATTGGTCAAGTCATGTGAATGGTCAATTCTTGGATTCATATATAGGTCGTTCAAGGAAAAAAAGGCAAGCAGGAAAGCATAAGTCTTTAAACTTTAGCTATAACATTGAAGAGAATACAGGAGTTTAAACAAAAATCACCCAAAGATGTTGTCATACAGTGGCACAAGAGGTTGGGCACATAAAGACAATTAGCCATTGGATCATATTTAACATGGAGTTAGGAAAATTACATTGGCCATATATCACGTTTTGAATAATATTCTTACTATTTGACACCCAGTAGCACAGTGGTATGTCTGCGGGCTTATACTGCTAGAAACCTGGTTTCGTTGCTCGTAGTGGGCAGAGCACGGATAGCCCTTTGTGTTGCTTTGTGCTTAATAACAAACAACGACAACACGGCTTACTATTTTTAGTGTAATACGAAATATCAAAGGAATACGTCGTCAGTAGCTTAAAAAAACGGAACCTCTTTCCGTGATTTCATTGTAATTTAAAAATCAAAGAAAATTGTTGTCAGTAACTTAAACATACGAAGTCTCTGTTTGTGATTTCTCTTTGCAACGACTTTATCATGAGTGTATTTTCAGTCCTATAAAAATATAGATTAGTAAAATTTCCGTTGTGAAATATGTAAGTGTATTTGCATTAGAGACGGCGAGAAAATATGTGGACCTGTGTAGATTGTTAAAATTGCTTGGTCAGGGTGACCTATAGAATGAGATGGCTGTTTGTTTCATATCGTGAACTCTCTGATGTAAGCAAATTGGCTAAAACTTGGTGAACTTTGCAGCGGTCTGTCAGAAGAGTTTTGAATATTGTGGAGAATATTATTATTTCTAGATAAGTTGGATGGTTGTATGTTACAATTTTATTCAATAACTTTGAACGAGATATGTTTGACTGGTTTGTTGTTGGTAGCAGAAGTGTTGGCAAGTTTACTTGCTGGTTTTTAAATCATTATTATATGAGTAAATTTCCAAAATTGTGGAATAGGGAAGTTACATGTTGGAGGAAGAGAGGGGATGAATGTTTTAGTACCTTGTTTCTTATCCTTTCGTGATTAGGTTTTGGTTTGGTTTGAATTTCGCGCAAAGCTAAACGAGGGCTATCTGCGCTAGCCGTCCCAAATTTAGCAGTGTAAGACTAGTCATCACCACCCACCGCTAACTCTTGGGCTACTCTTTTACCAACGAATAGTGGATTGACCGTCACATTATAATGCCCCCACGGCAGAAAGGGCGAGCAGGTTTGGTGTAACAGGTATTCGAACCCGCTACCCTAAAATTGCGAGTCGAGTGCCCTAACCACATGGCCATGCCGGGCCTTCGTGATTAGGAGCAGGACATTTAAGGTATTCTAAAATAAACTTTATTAAGTGGGGGACAGTTTATTTGTTGCATGACGGATTTATTATTACACATTTATTTTAATATCGATGTTTGTTTAAATTAAATTTATATTTAGAAATGTACATAAC
>NW_013667908.1:118147-130995 GCF_000517525.1 Limulus polyphemus
AATTAAAGTTTCCAGAAACTCTCCACACGCCTATAAATATAACCAACGCGAGAGTATCTATTATTGATTTGCTATAGTTGGTATACTATAAACCTCGGAAGCTATAATTAGTGATTAAACGCTTATTAATCGGAAAACTTAAGATATTTGAACAGGAACATTTATAAATTTCGAACATTACAAACCATTTAACTTTAGTGAATTCACATGGACATTAGTATTTTTACGAAAACATTATCTAACGTCATCGGTGGAAAAAAATCGGCGTGTGATCAGTAAAGACCACAGAGCTAGCTAGCTCCCTATTAAGTGAATTATACTTGCATAAACTCGAAATTAACTCGATCATCGTGAACCCTCGATAAAACATCAAGGAAGTTCCAGACCAGAAAAAGACTTTATATCGTTTGTAAGTTTGTAAACTTTTGTGTGTATATATATTTATATATAATTGTTTTTAATAACTATTTCTGATAACTGTTATTGTAAATTGTAATGTTCTTTATATATTAAAACACATTTGTATCAAAAAAAGAAACTGTGTTGTCAAATATCATAAATTGGACACATATCGGCATTTATTTAACTGCTAAATCTAAATTACAGTCTAACTCAGTTTTAACCTATTCGAAATTGTAATACTTAACAGTTGTTAAGCACAAAGTTATCCATGGCATATCTGTGTTCTGTCCACGGCGGGTATTGAAACCCAAATTTTAGCATTATAAGCCCTCAGACTTACCATATAGTCGTCGGAGGGCTAAGGGGACAAGTAAAGACAGTAAAAATATTGTACCCTGTGACTGGACGTTGGTTATATGTGTAAATTAGAAAACTAAGGTTGATTATGGTTCTTGATTATTTCTGTAAAAGAAGATTCAAAGAAGTTATGAACAGAGGTAACAAAAGTATCTGCTATCAAAAACTTAAGTATATTTGTGTCGTTAAGAACATTAACATTGTTATAGTTGAAATTGGATGTATTATCGTTTGTGTTGTTTTCTGTAGCTCTGCAAAAGTTCTTTCCAGAAGCAAGAAAGATTAGTTTCTGTATTGATTGGTCCATAGAATGGTTTCAGCTGACTGTTTGTTCAATATTGATAAACTGTGTTATTACTCTGTTAAGCCGTCTGTTTATTTGGTGGTTTAAGTCTAGGTTTCCAGTGTTAAAGAATATTTTTTGAGATGTTTTAATTTTAGAATTTATGCGTGGATTTTAGATGTGATTTCAGTGGTCAGGAGAAGAAAAAAACGTTTCTTCGGGACAGAATCATTAACAAATTTGTTGATAGCTTACATGATGGACGAGATTTAGTTATTAATGTCTGTATGTGAATTTGTGGAGGTAACTAAATCGGAAATAGAAGATTCTAGAGCAACCTTTAATGATGATCTGCAATCAGGGCATTTTAAAATGAATTTTCAGTGTTGAGGCCTAAATATTTTTCCGGAACCCATTCGTTTAAATGTACTAATAACAACAAATATCATCTACAAACAAAACATCAATATATGAGGACACATTAGTTATACAAATGAGCATATTTCTTACAGCCTGTAATGGTTAAAATTTCATTAAATGAAAGTTTTACCAGTTTGTGCTACAAATGTTATATCAAAACATATTAGCACAGTGTTACCTAGTTCTGGTCCATATTATAAATCAGTCGAATTGACCGACTTCGTTGCGAGAGAGTTAACAATAGGTTTTCATGAAGCCAATTGTTAAAAGAACGAATAACAAACAACATGTAGTCTCTGAGCCTTTGTTTTAGTAACTAAAAATGGGAATAAAATATTTGAGATGGGGATAATTTGAGAGAACAAGGCTGTTTTTTAAAAGGGCCTAGGCTACTGGGGCAAAAAAAGGCAATTTTTCCTTCAATGGTGAGGCAGGAAAGAGAACCCATTGAAGGAAACGACCACTACTTAGTATGTTAAAAACGCAGTTAATCGTTTTAGCTTTCTAAATGGAGTTTGATGAAAAATCGGAGGATTTAAATAGAGTAGTAGTCTGTTGTAAAGCAGAGTCGAGTACATCTTCAGAGCCACCAGGGTGAGTGTAGAGTGCTTGATCATTGTCATTAACAAAGCATGACCTGGGTAGTTGAAGGCATATTAAATTTGAAGAGTTTGTCCGTTTTAATTTTTAATACACGATTGAAGTTGGTGTATTTTGTGTCACGATTATTCAGTACCATAACTTTGTTGTTTCGTGTTAAAGTAGTGTTAAAAAGTGTAAGATCAGCTGAAGAACTAGGAAATCAGTAAACAGCAAGAAAATAGAAATATTATGTGGAAGGTGGATGTCAACAAGGATAAATAACTTGGATAGTGATGACGGGATGTCGTGAATGTGTATGTTTTCTTATAGCAAAGCCACATCGGGCTATCTGCTGTGTCCACCGAGGGGAATCGAACCCCTGAAGACTTACCGCTGTCCCACCGGTGGACAAATATCGTGAAAAGGACGTGGGAAGATTTTTTGTTTGTTTTTGTGTGTATGTTTGTGTGCGCAAGAGTGTTACCTGTTTTCTGTGAAGTTCGGGTATTGTGTAAGCTGAAAAGTTGTAGAATGTAAAATGCAGTTTTAACAATGTTTTGTTAATGGAGGTGACGTCTGCAGTGTTCGGCCACGTAAGGTTAACAAGTTCCACTTTTTGGTACGGAAAACAAGTTCGGTTTCTTGATTTAGAGGGAGAGGCAATGGCACACATAATGGGGCCAACAACAATATTTTAACAAGATTTTAAGTAGATATTATATACGCTAAGAAATAGTAATTATTGTAATAACATTTGGAGAGCTTTACACTCTTTTCGTTTAATGATCCCTTTAAAATCTGATTAAACGATAGCGTTAACTTTTGTGGGGGACGACATTTCAGGAGGGATCAGACCCCTCACTAGCGCCAAATCCGATAACAAGTCTGAATGTTCAAGCAGAGCAAGGTTAACTAGGAGAAGAGTGGTTTAAGATGTCGGAGAGATAGTAGTGATGTCAAATACAAGAATGCTTTAGGGAGTCGCACATGATCGTGAGTCGTTCTGCCTTCCCTTATACGAGAGTTCGTGATGAAGAAGACTTTTGTGTATTCAGGAAATATGACTTGGTGAATGTCAGATATGTTTTTGGTTTTTCACAAAACATCCGAACATATGATTCTGTCTTAACAGGTTCTTAACTTTAGTGAAATTTGAAGAATGCATCCAGGTGATGTTGGAGTGAGACTCTTTGTTTTTATCAACTAGCGATCTAGTTTATGTGTTTCTATCACGTGTTCTTTTGTGATGCGAGCGCTAAATTCTGATGTGCTTAACAAATGTGAGCTTTCAGACCATCCTACAATTGTTTACCTGAACATAAACCTAATATTTGTGATTAAAATCGCGTAAACTGGAAACGTTTTTTTAAGTATATATAAGTAGTGTTTTAGGATATCTTTTGTCTTTCATCGCTCAGCCCAACTTACGAATTCTGATATCGAGTGGAAAGGATTCATGGGTAGTGGTTTGTGTGAGCAAAAGACAGGTTTGAAATGCTATTTTTATACCACTCTGATTTTGAGTCTAAAATGAAGAAATTAAGAGAAATATGAAAAAAATATTGTTTACATGATTTTAATCGTAAAATCGTAGATCTGTCGGTTTCTAATACTTCGCCAACTTTTGGCATTTAAAATGTAACATTAATGCAGTTCCTTGGAGAAGAAAAACAATGGTGTAAGTTTTAAATCTACCTCATTCTTCTCTATGCCTACCAGAAGAATTTCTGTGGCTGAGTTACAGCAGTGGGACAAATCCACTCGGTTAGAAACTTTACGGTTACCGTTAAAAAACAGAACTACATTCAGCATACTTACCTAGGTAGTAGTTTCTATGGTACTTCTTTACTTGAAAAAATCTGTAAGAAGAACACGTACAGGTTAAGTATGAAAAATAAATAGGAGAGTACAATTTACAGTTTGATTAATCCTTTCGTAAAGTCACTGTATCAGGTTCATTACCATATCATTTCATTTCACACAAAAAATCAAAACTGTCCGTAATCAAGCACCCAGAAATAACGCCCTGTGTCTGTCTAGGTGTTTTACTATTCCGACTACACCTTGGAACGCAAGAAAAATTCCATAATAACTAAGAAAGTTACAACTTGGGATCTCCCCCCCCCCCGATAAGTTTTATAAAGATGAGATCTTTCAAAATCTCCGTTTCTTCTGGAATTCATCTTTACTTACTGCTCAGTCAATGTAAATTATCTCTCAACCGAGACTTCACAACGATCCTGACTCTTTCATTATGTATGGAATATTGGAAAATCCCCAGACCTGCGAAGTCAGTTCTTCTAATACGTATACAAAAGAGCAAACGTGAGCTTTAATAACAAGCACCAAAATGTTCTAAAAACGCAAATCTCCTTCAGGCGGCAGCAACAGTCTCACATTCACATAAAGCACGAAGAGTACTTTCAAGCTGGGGACAAAAGGTCACGTATTAGTAGGAGTTACAACGAAAATCGTAAATTAGTTTTAACTGAGAGAATCATGATCAACTTTGCGTCAGACGCCTGAATAATGGCCTCAAAACGTCTGAAACCAAGCTCCGGTTTTCTACTATTCTTAATACTGCACTATTTACTTCATACATGCCGGAGAGAGTACATCGGTTGCAAAAAAAAAAAGTTTTCAATCTTCTGTGTCGGAATTCTGTTGCTTATGCGAATTACCTAATATGGTATAAACTCAATACATTGGTTGTGACTGAGGGCAGAGATAACGCTTTCAATGACCGAAGGAAACAGGATAAGCAACAGAAGGTTTGATCCCAGGCATGAAGGATTATTCTCATTCGATGTCCATTAAAAACGACAGAGCAACTATTTCCATATGAAGAAATTCATCTCAATGGATAATGAATTGTGATGACGCAGGCCTTACTTTTGTTATTATTACAAGTGTAGATAACGTCACAAGCATTGTAAACACGGTCGCGAACACTGGAAGTTTTAAGAGAGTTTATTACCAATAGATTAATAAGAATTTTATAGTCAACATTAGATAATGTTACCTGACAGTAAGTATTGAAGTTAATCGTATGATTTTCTTCTACTTCTTCTTCTTTGTTTTAGTAAAGGATGAACTTTGTTTGATTTTTCGCTAAGTGCCAAGCTACTCAAAGGCCTATCTGTGTTATGCCTAACACGAGTACCGAAACCTGGTTTTTAACGATATAAGGCATCAGACTTACCGCTGAGCCATTGGGGAGGGGGGTTAAAGATTAATATTGTTATTTGAATTTCAGTAGAGGTGAATCAGTGTGTTTGTTTGCTTTGTTTCAGAATTTAAGCAAAGCTACACAATAGATATTCAACAACACCCAACGCGTATTGTAGCTAACAGTGACGGGATATGACTGTCACTATTGTAACTCTCTCCAAAAGTGGAGCGCGTTCTTGCAGCAATCGACTGCGAGCCATGCATCCTCGGACTCGCAGTCTGAACATGCTAACAATTAGTCACTCACAGTCTACACATGTTAACTATTAGTCACTCACAGTCTCAACATGCTAACTGTTAGTCACTCGCAGTCTGAACATGCTATCTGTTAGTCACTCGCTGTCTGAACATGTTAACTATTAATCACTCACAGTCTACACATGCTATCAGTTAGTCACTCGCTGTCTGAACATGTTAACTATTAATCACTCACAGTCTACACATGCTAACTGTTAGTCACCCACAGTCTGAACATGCTAACTGTTAGTCACTCACAGTTTAACATGCTAACTGTTAGTCACTCGCAGTCTGAACATGCTAACTGTTAGTCACCCACAGTCTGAACATGCTAACTGTTAGTCACTCGCAGTCTAACATGCTAACTGTTAGTCACTCCAGTCTGAACATGCTAACTGTTAGTCACTCACAGTCTGAACATGCTAACTGTTAGTCACTCACAGTCTGAACATGCTAACTGTTAGTCACTCACAGTCTGAACATGCTAACTCTTAGTCACTCACAGCCCGAATCTATCAGAGCCGACAGATGTATTTAGCGATTAATAATTATCAAACATTCCTGTGACGCGAGGGCATTAGCAAAATCATGAACAGTTTCTAGTTCAAATATAGTGAGATGTTGATAATTCTAGGCATAGATTCGTAGAGTGTCTTTAACATAGTTTATAACAATACCCAATACATTATTAGAATAACTAAAAATATTACTGTTATTGTTAATACTGGTGTGATTTTGTTTTTCCTATTTTCGTTTGTTTGTCTTAGCGCAAAACCACATTGGGCTATCTCATCTGTTCACAACGGGAAATCGAACTGCAGGTTTTAGCGTTGTAAGTCCGTAAACTTACCGCTGTCCCACCGGTGAACTCCTATTTTCGTAGAGAAACGGCTTTCGGTAGCACAGGGATAGTTTTGAGGGTTTATAACGCTTAAATTCGGGGCTCGATCCTGATTGAACGTAGATAGCCTATTGTACAGCTTTACACTCAAACAAACAAACGAATCATAGAAAAAAATAGTGATTTTTATCATAAATTTTCTTGGTATTAATACTCATTCTAAGGGTTTCGAACTTATTACTGTAACGATCGTTTAGTTCTTCTGTAACTTGGAGTCGCGATCAGAAAACCGAGCTATAGTAATGAAGCATTCAAGTTAATCAATACTTATGTCTAGTTTTGAGATATTTCTGCTGTGAGTTTTAAACGTGGGATCAATCTGGATTTTGCGAGTGTTCACCACACTGGATTAGAGTTACAGGTGTTGCTGAGTCTTATATGACTACAGTTGGTTCCTGGTATGCAGCGTTATCAGAGCGCTCACCAGTTACTACCCATGTATCAAACAACGTTGCCTTGTTTCGTTACTAGAGAGATCCAACGTCGTTGACTTCTTTCCCAGGTGTAGTATTTATCAATTACTACCAATACTTTAGAAACAATGTCCTTGTTTCATTACTAGCATGTTAAAATATTGCCGAACTACTTTGTCAGGCGTAGTGTTCACCAAACTGTAAGTACTGTATTACCAACATGTGTGTGAAGCAACGTTGTCGTGTTCGATTACTAGAGCGTGCCAATGTCGAACTAGTTTACTAGGCGGAGTGTGATATATCGTCCACTAGCCAACACGGCCGAGGATGTAAACACGTTGTGTTTGCGCGCCATTGTCTACTAAGCACGTTATTTATTTATTTATTTATTTATATTTTTTTGGCTGCAGAAAAGCCTTGTTTCCACCCTTACTGCATGGCTCCAAAGTGGCCACCTAGTGATATTACAATGCCCCATGACAAGGAAAATAATTAATTTTGGCACTAAACTGTTTAATCCTTTGACATTCTTACATGCATGTTTTGTGTAGTATAATGTAGTTAAAAAAGCCATGTTACAACTTTCAAAAAGTTATTCAAGAGTGGAGCGAAATTTTTCAGGAACGCATCCCCAATAATACATCTAAAGATTGTTGCTTAACGTCGTTTCAGACGTAAGTCCCACTTTCCAGGAACGTGTAACGGGGATTGTTGTTGTGGATTTCGCGCAAAGCTACACGAGAGCTGTCTGCGCTAGCCATCCCTAATTTAGCAGTGTAAGAATAGAGGGAAGGCAGCTAGTCATCACCACCTACCGCCAACTCTTGGGTTACTCTTTTACCAACGAATAATGGGGTTGACCGTCACATTATAACGCCCCCACGGCTGAAAGGGTGAGCAAGTTTGGTATGACGGGAATTCGAACCAGCGACCCTCAGATTGCGAGTCGAACGCCCTAATCACCTGGCCATGCAGGGCCAGGTGCAACGGAGTACTTGTGTAGTTGTGTCATTAACAACTTTAGCATAATCGAGAACAGAGATATTCCAGTGTTCTTGTTCTTAATTTCGTTTATTAGAGAAAAATAAATACAGTTAAGATCAATACATTATTATTTGGAGTGCCAATAGGACTAACCCCAGTATTATTTAACAAATCTAGTATAAACCCAAAGCCATTGTGAGAGGCTTACAATAATGCTTAGAAGTGATATAAACATAAGATCTATGAGAAGAATAACAGAGCATATTAACCAGAAGATAATTTAAATCAAACCTTTGAGTCATCGTTTTGATGACCTCTTTTCTTGTTATTCCAAGATTTATTGTTGGATTTACCGCTGAAAACAGTTGGTATAGATTTCATCTTTTGACTTTCCAGAAGGGGGTTCAATTCCTTCGTCTGAATAGTCATTAAAAGCAAGGTATTCAAGAAAAACTTCAGCGAATTAACCAATTAGTTGAAGACTCTTGTCGTCACTTTTGTCATTGTCTTTTCCTTATACGTTATCTTTAATATTGTTAGTTGAAGACTGTTGTCGTTGTCTTTTCCTTCCACGTTATCTTTAATATTTTTAGTTGAAGACTGTTGTCGTCACTTTTGTCCTTGCCTTTTACTTCCACATTATCTTTAACATTTTTAGTTGAAGACTGTTGTCGTTGTCTTTTCCTTCCACGTTGTCTTTAATATTAGTTGAAGAATATTGTCGTCACTTTTGTTATTATCTTTTCCTTCCACGTTAACTTCAATATTTTCTCTAGCTTTTTCATCGAACACGAGCTGATTATTTTCTTCTTCACTATTGTTGTCTTCTGGTTCATTAATTCTTTCTTCAACTTCCTTACTGACGTCATTCTCTTCATCTTCAGTGGGTGCTGCTTTGGCAACCCCGCAGTGCATACAGTTGATCAAAATTAAATTGCCAGTCTCGAACATTATAATTACCGTGAAATCTAATTCACCTTAACACCAGATTTGTAGGCATGTCTTGAAAAGCCAATTCGGCTGTCAAAACTAAACACCATTTAAAAAATAGAGTCTGTTACCACTTAGGTGTATCCAGTCGAAATAGCCTTTACATAGTGAAACTATGTCAGTCAACAATTCGATCATATAAAGAAACCACAGGTCATAAGAACTCAGTCAACAACTTGACCATTGTTACAAGTGGATTTACAGACTTCAGCCTAAATAATTTACAAACATCATTCTAACTAAAACTGTTCTATTTAGTATAATGGCAAGTAACCATCAACCAGTATTTCACATATCCTAAATTGCAACTAATGTATTATTATTTAATATATAGTTTATACTTGAATAAAGAAGCACATTGTGCTAATATAATATTAAGTTGGCAACCAACGATTTGTAAGCATAATGAAATGATTTTTATTTAACATACTACACATTTCAATAGAGAATTGATCTGTAGTATGTTCTCCCCAAAATAAATCACTTCATTATGCTTATAAATCATTGTTTACCAACATGTTATTCCAGAGAACAGTACAAATCTAGTGCTATTCAATGTAGAAAGAATGTAAGCCAAATATTTTCAATGAAACGTACTCAGAAAGAAGTTCTTACCTATCATAAGACAGGTTTGAGATTATTGTAAAGCTTATCAAAGAATCACTATTCCTCTTTAAAATAGCACAACTGTGAAAGATACGTACAAATAGAAACCCTGTATTGTTTTAAACACAAAAGGTCCCTTATTTACTCACTTCTGTCTTATTTTTAATTGCAGTGTCTTATATCATTATAAAGTGTAAGTCACTGTAACTATCTTTTTCTATACTTGAAATGTCTTAAGTTGCGAAGTTCGGTTTAACCAATTTAAATCTAGGCGCCATAAATCATTGTACCGAGCACTCGAAATAGGACACTCGAAAAATACGTAAAGAGCTCCAAAAGATTGAGAAACACAGTGTAAGATAATACGTATTAGTTCTAAAAACGAAGTGAATTACATCTCAACGTGAAATTCTGAAAAAGGTATGTGTGTTGGTAATTTTGTTTGTTGTCTATATGCGCTTAGACATCCCTAATTTTGAACTGACAGACTTAATACATCAAATAACATAAGTTAGAAACTATACCAACGACAAATCATTTCTCTAATTTTTCAAGTTTGTGTATTTACCTTTTTAAGTATAATGCACAATTAAAGACATTCTTTTGATTTGATTTGATTGACTTTTTTGAATGCTTGTTTTTTTACTGAATATTCAGGGTATTCTAGAACCCCACAACTGTCGCGACTTTTGGCCAGCCTACAACAAAAATATGGAAATCTCTTCACGTCCTGGGGTTGTGGCAAACCTTATATTATCGTCAGCGATTGGGACCTAATGAAGGAAGCACTGGTTTCCAAAAGAAACCACTTTTTAGGGCGACCTCAAAACATTACTGGTAAGATTAATTTCTTGTCTTCATTTGTCGTAAAATTGCAAATCAAATTATTAAAAAGAATTGAGTGTTTGGTGACATTATTTAATTATTTTTGTAACTTCATGAAATGAATGTTGTCTCCTAAATACGGTTTACGTTATAGCAAGGATGATGAATGCTGGCTATGCGAACCTCGTTTTTATGGACTACGGACCAGAGTGGGAAGTCCTTCGCAAATTGGTACATTCTGCGATCAGGTGGGAAATTATGTAATTTCTATTTATATAAATTAAATTAATAATGAATTATATACTAAAAGCAGAAGAACTAGTCATCTTGAGAAGTTTTATAACATTGGTACTGGCTGCAATTAGGTGGTAACTCGTGTAAGTTATAACTCTAATAATTTTTATTTGTAATGTTTGTTTTGTTTTTAATTATGCACAAAGCTACACAAGGGCTATCTGTGCTCTGCCCACCACGGGTATCGAAACCCGGTTTCTAGCGTTGTAAGTCCGCAGACATACCGCTGTGCCACTGGGGGGCTTATTTGTAATGATTCTAATAGTTATTGCAATGTAAATGATAGTTCGTTTTTTTATATATGCGAAGTGCTGACAGAAATACATTATTTGAAACATTTGATAAGAAGAAACGACTTTCAATTTCAGAAGAAAAAAAATATTTAATACCAATATTTCAGTTTGCATCTTAGTCAGGATATAAAGCAATACAAAAATTGAGTGCACATAGCAAAATAGGTTAAAGCTTTATATATAGAATATTCTAGCAATTTCTTGAAGGATAAATTAATACTTTATATGTAGAATATTCTAGCAGTTTTCTGAAGGATAATTTAAAGCTTTATATATATAGAATATTTTAGCAATTCCTTGAAGAATATATGCTGTTTTTTTATTGTTAATAAAAATAATATTACGGTAATTACATCGCGTTATTTGATAGCATGTGACAAAATCAGTCTCATAGAAACAGTGATTTATTGTTCTTTTGTGAAATACTTTTAGGTTTTTGGTTCTAAGTTCCATGACTCAGGTCGGCGTAAGCAAAGTCAGTGTAGGTTTGTGAATAAATTACCTGTTCATAGCGAAAGGTGTAGCCCCCCCCCCAGTGGCACAGCGGTATGTCTGCGAACTTAAAGCGCTATAATCCGGGTTTCGATACCCGTGGTGGGCAGAGCACAGATAGCCCATTGTGTAGCTTTGTGCTTGATTACAAACAAACAAAAGGTGTAACCTTAACAAATTATCAAATAAGGAATTCTATGCGTCCATATATTAGTAGAACCTAAATTGTTTTATTCTAACAATCATTTATCTAGTGAATTTCTTAGCAAACCTGTAAGTCATGTATATTAATTCCTAAATAATTCAGTTATAAGTACAATACATAATATTTGATGTCAGAAGTAGGATTTGACAGTAAAGGATCACTAAACTCTGAAGAACAGCACACAAATGTGAAACACTTTGAAGGCTTTCAGACAGTGACGTAAGAAATCGAAAAGAAGAGCTGAAAAATAAAATAGAAAATAATAGAACGAAATCAAAACTTAACGAGAGACGTGGCTGGGAAATAGAGGAATATGATCACCATTTCATAGAGGATTTGAAACATCCTGACAAAGAATCAAGAATGTGACAAAAATGTGGAAGTAGGATAGTCCACTTAAAAATAATTATCAAACATTGAAGGACAATGTGTTCAAGGCTGTAGAATCGGGTTCACTGTCACTTAGGACATTAGAGGGTCATTCATTGCCAGCACCAACCTGATAACCCTCAGTTTTGTTCTTCTGATATCGTTAATAAACCTTTACTTGTGATTACAAATGTACAGCTTTCCAGAACGTTTTCTAATAATTTGGTCAAGTTTATGTTTATGTTAGAATAAATGTATTTACTTTAATATTTTCCACTTGCAACGCCGATAATGTCTGAGGCTTGAATGGCGCGCATATATATATATGTGTACATACATACATATTAAATTATAGTGTGTATTGCAGCCTGTTAATTTTGTAATATTTATATAACGATTTTAAGTTTGACTTTTTCATAACAAATCCCACCCTCGAAAACATGGTATTCCCCTTGATACAATCAATGTCTGGCGCGAGGCCTGGGTTTAATAAATTTTTGATGTTAAAATTATTTTTGTTTGAAATTAAGCACAAAGCTACACAATGGGCTATCTGTTCTCTTCCCACCACGGGTATCGAAACACGGTTTCTAGCGTTGTAAGTCCGCAGACATACCGCTGTGCCACTGGGGGGCGATGTTAAAATTACTGACTTCTAAGAAAATGTACGAAGTGCCGTTGTAGGCCTCATGAAGAAGATACAGTACGGCTATAACGATGTTAAGAGTTTTGTGGAAACCATTGGCTTCATACTTACAGCTGTTAAATAATCTATAGATGCCGATATTATTGTTCTAAAAGGAGATTGTGAAAGATCAAAAGTTTTCTGACAGACAAAACAAGAAAATAAACAGATCCACAATGCGAGTAGTGTTAAAGTTGTTTCATTTGTTTTTTGCCGAATGTTAATATTATTTTTCGAAGTGCATTTGTGCAATACAACTTGTAGGGTGGGGGGGGGGGG
>NW_013667908.1:131953-139179 GCF_000517525.1 Limulus polyphemus
GTAATATAGGTGCAGGATATAGAAAAGTTATTTGTTTGGGGATGGGGGGGGGGGGTTTGGGGCGCTTCATGAAGAAGTATATTGTGTGTTTTTTGTAACAGTGTCGTAATATGTATTATAAAAAAAAGCTGAATTCTTGATAACATAGTCTGTTATTAATGTCAAGAGTATTAAGAAAAGCAATCCTAGAATGAGGTAAGTTGAGGTTCGAAAATATACTCGGGTAGCTTTGCGCAAAATTCCAAAGAAACAAACGAAAAAAAAAACATAATTATGGAAAACAATCATATGTTGAGCGTGTATTCAGATACCGTTCGACCCGGCATGGCCAGGTGGTTAAGGTACTCAACTCGCAATCTGAGGGTCGCCCTTTCAGCCGTGTGGGCGTTATAATGTGACGACCAATCCCACTATTCGTTGGTAAAAGAGTAGCCAAGATTTGGCGGTGGGTGGTAATGACTAGCTGCCTTCCCTCTAGTCTTACACTGCTAAATTAGGGACGGCTAGCGCAGATAGCACTCGTGTAGCTTTGCGCGAAATTCAAAAACAAACAGATACCGTTCAGTTAGTGTGTGGTGACTTTCAACATACTTTTGTGTTATATAGACCTAATTCCAGAACGTGATTGCGTCAGTTTTATTTATTTTTAAAAAGTGGACCCCCCTCTAGTGGCTCAGCGATAAGTCTGAAGGCTTATAATACTAACAACTGGGTTTCGATACCTGTGGTGGGCGCAGTACAGATAACCCATTGCATATAACTTTGCTCTTAACAACAAACAAACACCAATAACTGGAATAAAACGAGAACTTTCTGCGTATCAAAACGTAGAACATTGGAAAGATTTTCATTTTCACAATTATCAAATTCTATTTGCCAACAAGTCTGTATGGCACCTATAACTCCCAAAGGAATATGTATAAATATATATAGGTGATGTTGTTTGTAGTTAAGCACAAAGCTACACAATGGGCTATCTGTGCTCTGCCCACCATGGGTATCGAAACCCGGTTTCTAGCGTTGTAAGTCCGCAGACATACCGCTGTGCCACTGGGGGGCTTATATAGGTGAAATCCCAATAACGAATAACTTTCATCTTGGAAGGACAAGTTTTTTTCTTAGCGTTAGAGTTATTATGTGTTGCTTGGTAAAATTTGTTTTAGTTATAAAATTCTTTCGGTTTTTGTGCAATTAGTTTATTTTTTTAACTTCAAGGCTGTGTAAGCAATTACAAACAAGTAGAACAAGTGTTGGTTTTTTCTCCTCTATCTCAGTTGTTAAATCTCTTCAAATAACAGTTAGGTAATTAACTTAAACCTTAATTTATAAGGTTCTTATATGAGAGTTTACATTCGTTCACTCAAAGTTAGCGTTACTTACATTTTGTTATCGCAGTTTTTTTAATATGTATATAACTTACGCAGGAAAACGTGATATCTCAATAAGTTTTTCTATTGGTAACTGTTGTGAAAATTAAGTGTACTTTATTCGATTTCAGACAGTTTTTTTTTTTGTCGAATACCAAAATCAAACTTTAATGATTTTCCCCAATTCTAAGGGACATTATTTAATCCCAGAGTAATCCAAGTTGAAAACCCAGTAACTTAGAATATTTAAAGGTAATATTATTAATATTATTATAAAATTAATCTCTGGACTCTGTGAGAACTCTCTCATCAGTTATTAGTTGCAGTACTCACTCGCTACTCAGTATCTTCTTCGCTTAAATGATGGAAGGCCATTTGATCTTCCGTTTTGAATAGTAAGTGAAGTGATTAGTTAGCCCTTTTGATAATCGTTTACGTTGCAGGAAGTACGTGATGAGTGAAAAGCTTGCCAACTTGGTGCCAGAACTTGTAGATGAAGCAGTTGACCGGATGTTGGAAGAAAAAATGCCTTTTGATCCGCTAGAGCATGCAAGATTGATAGTCTCAAACATTCTTGCAGGAATAGCATTTGGGAAAAAGTAAGTTTTTAGAATATAATCTAGGCATCTGAAATAAAAAACGGTAGGTTAATATTTACAACACTCTCTTGGGAATACATACCAAACCACCTAAATCTTCAAATTAAATATATTCGACTATCTTCGTGGATCCTTCGACAAAGGTCATTCATTTGACCAACGCCTGTACATGTGGGATAGTTGTTGAAATACCCATTGTTACCTTTTTACTACCTAGTATTGATAACTAGCAATACATGGTAAAATATGGTTATACAGTATATCCATAGGCATTTTATAAATGCCAATTCAGAAGTTGATGGTTTTTTTTCAAGTACTGATACGACTCTGAAAACTATAAATCATTTGAGGTGAGTTGATATTTTGTATTAAGCTATTGTTGAAGGCATTCATTACAAATATCCCCTTTAATTTTATGGTCCTCTTCGCTTTTAATTCTTGGACTTAGCGCACATATTAATTTATAGTACACAGAGAATGGAGGTGATGGCCCGTCCATTTCTTTACTAGTTTTCTGTTAGATAATCGGGTTTAGGTCAAAATATAGTGATGAAGGAAAATCGCTGCACTGTAATGTTAATCCAGTTTTGAATCTAAAATCTCAATGATAATATAAAAGTTAACACTAACAACATAAGTTTTATTAGATAATTGTTTTCATTTATACCTGTTTGTTTATAGTATGTTACTTTGATATTTATGATGTATAGAAATACCCGACTGTTAAGTTGTTTTTAATGTTTAAGCATCGTATGGCTACACTCGCCTCATAAAAGATTCTACTGCTTTAAAGTCGATCAAGGACCTATAAGACCCGTACCATATCAATGACAGGGCCCGGCATGGCCGATTGGTTATAGTACTCGACTCGCAATCTGCGGGTCGCTGGTTCGAATCCGCATCCCACCATTTCTCTTTCAGCCGTGGGGGCGTTATAATGTGACAGTCAATCCCACCAAGAGTTGGCGATGGGTGGCCTTCCCTCTAGTCTTACACTGCTAAATTATGGACGGCTAGCGTAGATAGCCCTCGTGTAGCTTTGTGCGAAATTCAAAACAAACATATCAACAACATATACCCTCGCTCTTCCTCGGGAAATTAACAGCATACGATTAACCGTAACAAAATACACGCATACAAAATTTGTGCAAAAATGGACGGAGTTTAATATTGTACTTTTATATATATTAAGCTGTTATCGCACTGCCTATAAAGAAGCTAGTCATCGGTAACAGAAGATAGGGTTACTATTATTAAACTAAACAATGACTCAGTACCATGGTTTTAACTTCTGATATTAAGGACATATAATTATGGTCATAACATTGCTTATATAAACTATTCTCACCTGTAAGGACGAACGTGGCCCAATACTTGACATGACAGACTGTGGATCCCGTTAACGCAAAACAGCACTTTGGGGCTGTGTGCGTTATAAGAGTGACGATCAAATCCCACTATTCGATTAGAGTTTGTGGTGGATAGTGTTGACTAGCTTCCTTCCCTATAAGTCTGTCACATCAAAATGCGAAAATCGAAACAAACATCTATAAAATAATTATAATTTTCTTGAAGCAACATAAGTTGCTACTTGGTTAATCCACTCATATTATAGGTTCATTAATATGTGTTGGTAATGGTTTATCGTACTTTTCCTGGAACTGAGTAAAAGGCCGATGGGTACAGCGCAGAAAGTCTATCGCGCAGTTTCTCGCTTAAAACAAGCAAACAAACAACCCTATTGAAAATTAGCTCTTTTTATAAATCTAACAACTGTCAGCTCTCTCTTTTATTGCATCAGTTTTTGTTAGTCTCTGAAAAATATAGTATGTACAGAAACCATAGTGAGTGACCACTGTTGATTAAAGACGTCGTAGTTCATGAGGCTATACATTTGTTCATGTGTCATAATCAGTGGTAAAGACACTCCC
Organism: Limulus polyphemus; assembly: GCF_000517525.1. NCBI lineage: Eukaryota > Metazoa > Arthropoda > Merostomata > Xiphosura > Limulidae > Limulus > Limulus polyphemus. The sequence continues at coordinate 135,851 of NW_013667908.1, forward strand.
AACATGTAAATAAAAATTGTCTAACCTTTTTAGGTTTCATGCATCTGATCCTGATTTTATTGTCATCAAAAATGCTCCAGAAGTTATCTATTGGGAGCTCAGAAATGGTCTTCCTAGTGACTTTTTCCCAGCCCTGAGATTATTTTTTCTCCACCGAGAATGGAAAGTCAAGAAGGCCTATCGAGAGTTTTTGGATGTCATACAGAAGCAGTACACCGAACACTGTAAAACATATGAAGATGGTGAGCAAATAAAGTTGATAATGGTTCATTATCTTTTTTTAATCTTATTCAGGATCAAATATGAGATGTCATCTATAAGTAAAGAAAGCAGAGTTAAGTTTGTGCGTGACCATTATTCTATCCACGTTGTACCTTAACCTTGAAATTACTTACCCGTTTGTTAACAACTCACTACCAGTGGGGTCTACATATTCCACCATAATGAGTAAGTTTATGCTTTTAACAGTTACAACAATCATTGTGATGAAACAAACTGGGTGAAATTACTTTTTTTTTCCTTTAAGGTACACAGGAAAGCCCAGCAAAAACTAGTGGGATTAATTGCAATTTTTATAGTAGTTTTGTTTATATTTTGGTGACTCGTATTTTATTAGGGATCATGTCACTAAAACACTCGTAGACCTACAAGCTACCTGGTACAAAAATAGTTCAGAAAAATTTCTTTAAAAAATGGTTAACTTTATAACCGACAACATTCTCCTGCCAGGCAAAATATTTGACTAAGTTTATTAAGCTCGACTCGCAATCTGCGGGTCGCAGATTCGAATCCCCGTCACACCAAACATTTTCGCCCTTTCAGTCGTGGGTGCGTTATAATGTGACGGTCAGTCACATTATTCGTTGGTAAAAAGAGTAGCCCAAGAGTTGGCTAGTCTTACACTGCTAAATTATGGACGGCTAGCGCAGATAGCCCTCGTGTAGCTTTGCGCGAAATTAATAACAAACAAACAAACAAATTCAACAGGCTAATGTTCTTTGTGAATAAAAGCAGGTATAACCAATACCTGGTTTCAAAGTAATAATAATACTTATACTTTAGGATGGTCCTGTAAAATCTCAAATCTTACATGTATAGAACATGTTTGAATCTACCTGAAGTAAATGTTTCGAAAAGTTAAACCAAATACTTTCATTATCATAAAATAGCCGAGCTTCCTTTTAGAAAAAACAAACAAAAAATACACCACATTAGGACAGTGATCATGCATTAGAAGTCTCTCTGTAACTACGTACATATCTGGATACTTTTGTCAAAGGAGTTTACAATTTTTACCTGTTGAAGTGTATGTGTTGTATAGCCACTGTTGTGGGTTACTTTTCAACAAACACAGTGTATCTCGTGATTTCTTTGTGCTGAAAACAATGACTTGAAAGTCTCTATCTGAACATATAAAATTTCAAATATTGTGTGGAATCTGTTGCAGAAATGTCTTTCACTAATATTGTTTAACATCCTCAGGAAAGATCAGAAATTTCACTGATGCAGTAATTTGTGCTCGAGAAGAAGCAGAGCAGGAAGAAAAAGACTGTTTAAAATATCTTTCAATAGGAAACTTGGTTCTTGTTCTCGCAGTTTTATTTGGCGGTAAGTATTATCATATGGAAGCTTAATATGGTATAGCAATTTATTTGAAATAGAAATAGAGTGATGGATTTTATAAAGACATGTAATTTTATATAATTTAGGACTGATAATTTTTCTTTACCATTTAAAAGTTTAGTCAAAAGCGTTGAATCGCCAGCAATAAACTTAGTACTTTTATTGTCTATTTTCCTTAAATAACGAACAAAGGCATTATCAGAAAAAATCTTATTTAAAAAAAGAAAACCAAACTAGAACACAAGCTAATTACCAAATAAATGAAGGTGTTGCAGAGTCGTTACATATTAAGCTATTCCAAAACGTAAAAGCTGATTTGATTTGTTAAAGCACAAAGATGCCATTAACAAACGTATATCATATAACGAATTTTATTCAAAAGACCATCGGGATGATCAATATTTTTCAGGGTAAGATTAGAATAAGCAGGCTAACTTAGCAGCTAAACATGAACTTCAGTTTTTTTCTTAGATTTCATTACCTAAAGTAAGGCCCTCCCCTAGTGGCACAGCGGTAAGTCTGAAGCCTTGTGACAACAGAAATCGGGTTGCAATACCCGTGATGGACACAGCACAGGTAGCCCATTAAATAGCATTGTGTTTAACTACAAATGGATAAAAATCTAAAATAAAAATTAGGATCCTTCACACAAAATTTCAGAGTTTATTCTAAATATTCCTGGAGAAACATCTTCATCATTTAATGTTAAATTAACAACAATATCACTAATTTTAGCTAGCCGTAAATAATTATAGGGAAAAAAAAACGAAACTCACCGCTAATGAGTTCAAAGCATGAGTCTTTCAAAAATAAGCTAAGGGAAATATTAAATGTACACAGCCAATACAGATAAGTATACATACGATCCCTCCCCCTCTTTGAGAATACAGATTGGCGATCTTCATGATATTTATATACAACTAACTCCGACGTATAAATACTGGTATAGTTTTGGACAGATCACAGAATACATACAGCCATGCTACGAACAGAAGAATCGCATAAATTAACCGTATTTTTAAGGTAGACCACAAAACGGCAGTGAGAGTTAGCGAGAAGTCGCTTGCAAAATCCGAGGTTTCATTATTCACAAACTGTTGCTCTCAAAAAGCGTTCGGCATTTTGGTGGCGTGATTGTGCTATAAGAGTGACGGTCATTTACCACAGTTTGACCAAATAAAATAAGTAAATAATGTTAATTTACCGTTATTTCGACAAGTTTATCAGGATTATAGAAAGAAGCTGCATTTACTCGAGATTCGTCCAGCCTATGCCATTCTATAACTTTTGATATTATTCTTTCTATAAATTGTGTCATTTAAATCTCTATATATGCTTTTTTGTGTTTTTGAAAAAAAGAAGATGCATCTTAAAACTATCATCAATGTATTTAATCTCATCCCAGCCATTTGGAAAGTCGTTAAACAGTTTTTTCTTAACTTAATGTTGTTGACTGACGCAGTTTTAAGAAAGGAGACTGTACTGCTTGAAATGATATTGTTACGTCTCCGTTTGTTAATTAACTTTCCGTAACTTCGTTCCGACGAAACTTTAGCGACACAAGTTCTTTACTTAATAAAACTGGTTTATTCTTTCCGAATACAACTTTACCGATACACTCAACTTCAACAATCGCGCTAAATAAAACGCTGTAACAACGAACGTCAATAATACTTCTGACCGCAGATCAATTACTCACTGTCTAC
>NW_013667908.1:139194-140024 GCF_000517525.1 Limulus polyphemus
ATGACGCAACAATATGCTCCTGTTAAATTAATAAATCTGAAGAGGAGAAAATATGAAACTAACTTGTGACTTTTATAAAATTTTGTGAAAATGATTTAAAGCTGAGGATCACGGGTTCGAATCCCCGTCACACCGAACATGCTCGCCCTTTCAGTCGTGGGGGCGTTATAAAGTGACGGTCAATCCCACTATTCGCTGGGAAAAGAGTTGCTTATGAGTTGGATGTAGGTGATATTGACTAGCTGCCTTCCCTCTTGTCTATCACTGCTAAATTAGTGATGGCTAGCGCAGATAGCCCTCGTGTAGCTTTGCGCGAAATTCAAAACAATCCAAACCAAAGAGTTCTATGCTGAACCTGACCTTTCCTGACCCAAAACATGGAACGAATCCCGATGAAGATGCCAAATTCAATATGTGATCATGTTACTTAAGGTATACTATATAAATGAAGTTTTAGTTGTGTTTCACTCACCACAGTTAAAATAAGCTATTGGGGAATCTGGTGTCACTGAACAAAATGTTTGAGTAAAGGAGTTTGTCAGAATTAAAAACATATATATTCTTTTTAGCCAATTGTCAAAATAAAAAAGCTTTTACTTATATTTCGTAATAGTATAAATATATACTATGTTGTTTTGGGACTTAGGGTTCTTCTACAGCAGGTGTCTGTGATTTGTTAGCGATAAATTCAACGATAAATAAACACCACGCGCTTCACTTGTTTTCAAAATAATATATATATATATTCAGAACAAGTTAACGTATGAACAACAAATTCTTCACACTATAGAAATTACAGGCATATCATAAACACTATTTATACATAGTTC
>NW_013667908.1:140066-142325 GCF_000517525.1 Limulus polyphemus
AAGTTAACGTATGAACAACAAATTCTTCACACTATAGAAATTACAGGCATATCATAAACACTATTTATACATAGTTCGCTTTTTGTTATCAAAAGTTCACTTAGGCCTATTCAGTTACTTTAGAATTTCAGTTGACAACCCGAAGTATCTTCTCTATTAATATCACATTAGTATTCTGTGTGTGATTGACTTACAACTGTGGCGCGAGTTACCGTAATAGTTTTGTCTTCTTTCTTCTGAAGATCCTCTGTTTCTTTTGTCAAAGTGCACACAGGCTGATGTAATTACTTTAGAATTTCGCTTTGACGGAATACATTATTTTCTATCTCGATTCCTACTCTTAGACTTACCCTAACATATTAAACATTAGGCCTATGTCAATCGTTCGGCCTATCACTTCTACGGTCGTTAACTTTTCCTTTTGTAACTTTCTTCTGCTATTATCTGTGTGCTGCTTCCCGCTCGTCTCACTCTATATCTTTATGACCTAATCGTCTGTCCGCCTTCTATATTCTCGACGTCAATGTATTGCACACGACGTTCACTGGTTCAACGACCAGGCATGACCAAGTGGTTAGGGTGCTCGACTCGTAATCTGAGGGTTGCGGGTTCGAATCCCCGTCTCACCAAACATGCTCGCCCTTTCAGCCGTGGGAGCGTTGTTATGTGATGGTCAATCTCACTATTCGTTGGTAAAAGAGTAGCTTAAGAGTTGGTGGTAGGTAGTGATGACTAGCTGCCTTCCCTCTAGTCTTACACTGCTAAATTAGTGACAGCTAGCGCGATTAGCCCTCGTGTGGCTTTGCGCAAAATTCAAAACAAACCAAACCAGTAGTCTTAACATCAATGAAATATTAACAAAACTAAACAATGATAAAATGTTCACTCACAAAAACAAATCAATTAGTGACATCTAAACTAAACAGTCTTTTATATCATGACAGAGTTTCATACCATTTCGACAATGTAAAGAACTTTAAACCTTCATCACCAGAAGCGCTTGAAAGTTAACCCTTCTTAACATAGCGATAAGTTGTTCAATTTGATTTTATGATAAGCTTCACCTTCATCCATTAATATTTTGAGTGTGTACGTCAAAAGTTTGCGATTTATTTTTCATAACTGATTACAAGATTGTTAAATGATGGTTGTATAGATAAAAGTATGATTGAAATACTATTATACCTTTTATTATTGGAAATCCGGATTGGTTACTTAAAGAAGAGAATGATTAAAATTATTGTGATGTTAACTTCACCCCTGTTACCAACTAATAAATAATCCTTCGCCACCTTAAGCATTTTACATCTTAAGGCTCGATATTAAAATGCCTGTTTATATAAAACTTCGTAAGAAATACATTTCAGTAATTTTTTTCTTTCTAAGATGATCCTGAAACTTCAGAACTATTATTTGAAAAGTAACAAAAGCTGATATATTTAATTTATTAATTTATTTTTAAGTGACAAAAAGTCACATAATAATGTTTCAACGTGATGTAAGATTTCATATTTTAGTTTGTTTTTCAAACTATAGATCTACGAGCGGCGTGGTTACGAAACTGAATCTTGAGCTTTGGACTAATAGTCAACAGTTTAGCTTTGCCTATTATAAATGATAGCCAAAAGTTGTATAAATATACCTACAAATCGATAATTTAAAATCTGACAAAGAATTTGTTGAATAACTTTGGAGCAAATATGGAGTTATGTTGGACTTTGAATCTGAGATGGCCTATCGTGATTTAAAATTACCTTCTCTTTCCTTCTTATTTATATTTTATTTTGTACATTAGGTAGTCCCATTTTGTTTCCAGTTATTAGTTCAATTTGTTTCTCACAGGGGGAGTTGATACTACACTAACAGCATTACGATGGATCCTGCTGCTTCTTGGAAATTCTCCTGAAATTCAAGATAAAATTGAAAAGGAACTTCGAACTTCGATTGGTTTGTATAACGTACATTATATCAGGCCGTTTCTCTAGCGTTATCTGGTTTCAAATAATTTAAAGCTTGAAGATATATAGGAACCGACTTTTGACTAATAACATTTTAATTATGTATTATATATAAATTTTACCCAAACTTGGTTATCAAATACTCATACTAAAGGTTAATTTTGTAAATTGATATTTATTTTTGTTTCAAAATATTTCCCTCTAAGTTTCTAACACAGTTTGATTATATAGTTATGTTACTGGAAACTTTAAAAAATTGTCTTTGTTTGTTTATTTTAATTATTTATTTTAATCGGAGAGC
>NW_013667908.1:143231-153844 GCF_000517525.1 Limulus polyphemus
TCGCAAAATTTATGTTGCCAACGCACTCCACTAAGATCGATTTCCCACCAACCCAAACAGCTCCCCAAACCATCACGCTTTTATTAAATTACATTTTATTAAATCCTAATTACCTATCAGTAAGCTTTAGACCACAAACGTATCCTTAATTTTCAGGATTTCTGAAACGATTTATTATAAAAAATAAAATATATTAGAATTATCATGCAAACCACATTCAGTTCGATTTTGTTTTTTCTCTCTCTCTCTATTTTCTCTCAGGAGTAATCCTCCCAACATGCAACTTTTATAAATCCTGGAAAAATATCATCATTCGATAAAATCACTTCAGCTACGTTTATTTCACCAAATTAGTGTGGCTTATTGTTACAAAGCAATCTCACTACCTAATCATGATTGAAGCGATGAATTGTTGCCTAGTTCATCGTTATTGAGGGAGAGGGAAGGTTAAGAAATGTCATTTGATTAACGATTTTAAATGTTCCTTTTTAACCTTGACTTACTTTTGAAAAATTGTAGTAACAGTAGTTATCGATAATGATATGAAGCTATTTCAGGTCAATGTTATCACAAGTAATATCATCTGAATTTTTAGGCTAACGACTAATTACAAACAGCAATTTTTTTTTCTACACGTGACGATAATATTTAGTATATATCTGTATGTATTCCAGTTTATGAATAAAAGAAACGTACGTGTGCTGATCAGTTATAATTAATGTAAATTGTATTTACAGGTGATCGATGTGTTGTTCAAACGGATAAAGCGTCTTGTCCTTACACGTTTGCTGTAGTCATGGAGACTCTCAGGTTTGCAAGTGTGATTGGGTTGTCATTGGAGCATGTGTCGCTTCTCCACACTGAATTAGGTTAGTTGTTCTATTTAATTAATTGTATTTCAAGATGGTTACTAATACTTTAGTTTTTTTTTGTTACTAATTTAGTTGCTATTAGGGAGCGAAGCAATGATTGGTAAGCTGGCCTTAACTCAAATGAAAATCAGTTGTCCATAAAAAAAATGTTAACAGGACTACCCTTCCACAACATTTCCCTGTTCCTACCACTACAGTATTCTTTAACGACTGATAACTAAATACGTCAAATATGATTAGTATTATATTATGAAGTCTATACCCCAAAAAATAATTCTGATAAATATATATTGCATAGTTTATTAATAGTGAATTATGATGCTGCATATATGCAGTGCATAAAAGGACCTAAAAAAATCAAAGAATTTATTGAATTAATTTCTTTACTGCACAATAGGCTAATGTATCGAGTATGTTTTTTATATTAAAATTTCTATATGGTCGCAAACGTTTTCGTTGGAAACCTCTCAAACGTTCATCTTTGGGTAAGCACTCCATATTTTTTGTTTTTATCGTACAAAATTGAACTCGTAATTTTGAATAGTATAGATTAGAGAGAACACAACTACTCAATAACACCCATCTACAGCTATTGGAGTACTCTTGCCTGACCGAATATTGGGATTTGACCCGAGTGTTTTCGAAACGTTTACTTTTTGAAGGCGTTTGGACTGTAGGGCTTATATTAGGTTGTCAAGAAATTAATGTCACCTTTCTTTTAGATGAAAAAACCCCCCAAACAACTTGTATATCAAAACAAAACATTTATTAAATGAAATAGTCTCTCATTCTTATCGATGGTGCTTTTCCATCTTATAATCAGATTGTTAATGTCCTGATTAAAAAAATCACTTGGCTTTGAAGCAAAAAACATGTCGATGTTCTCTATAACACTTTACACATTTGCATACGTTTTCCCGTTAAGATGGTGTTGCAGCGAACGAAAAAGATGATAATCTGATGGTTCCATGTCTGAAAAATAGGGTCGGTGGGGGAGAACTTCCCAACCCAACTCCATAATCTTGTATTGTGTCAAACGTGCCACATGTGGACGTGCATTGTCGTGAAGAAGAAGACTTTCCGATTGACGAGTGAAGGGTGTTTCTGATGAAGGTCTTGATTTAAACGTTCCAGTTGCTGACTATAGATCTCTGCATCGACAGTTCACTGTGGATTGAGGAGTTCGAAATGAATTACTCCTTTGATGCCCCACCAAATGCAAAGCATCACTTTCTGCGGATGGAATCCAGGTTTTGGGGTCGGAAGCGGTTTTTGTCTAGGACTAAACCATTGGTTTTGGCGTTTAATATTCGCCTAGAGAATCCAATTTTCATCACCAGGACAATTCTTTTTAAAAATGGTTGACGTGCATTACGCACCAGAAGAAAGACGAAGCAACGTTCACACATTGGAAACGATGATCATCGGAGAGTTCATTGGACACCCAAACACCTTCTTTATGTAGTTTTCCCATATTCCCTAGGTGTTTACGTATTGTTTCACGAGAGACATGCAATTGCAGGGCTATTTCACGAGTGTGTGTTGCCTTGGGTTAGACTCAACAAGCGTCTTCAGAGCATCAATATCAATTTCAACATGTCGGCCCCTGCGATCACAGTTTTTAAAGCTAAAGTCATCTGAACGAAATTTGCTGAACCATCGTTACACTTACGAACGTTCAACACATTTCCATAAACTTATTTGATATTCTTTGTGGCTACAGAGGCGTTGTTTCTCTTCTTGTATTCAAAAATCATTATATGCCAAATGTGTGTCTCATCGTGTGCCATCTCTCTAAGTGACTGGAGCATTTTTTTCTTTCTTTTTTTTTATGGGGGGCACCATCAGCAGATGATATGCCCCCAATTTCACTGATCTCAACTAGTATAACTAGATCCTCTTGTCATTTATTTTAAATGAAAAGGTGAGCATGTTTGGTGTGACGGGGATTCGAATCCGCGACCCTCAGATTGCGAGTCGAGCGCCCTAACCACCTGGCCATGCCGGGCACGGACTGGACTATACTAAACTTTACACGTTATAAAAGGTACACTAACGTGACGTTTAGGCGGTTCGTTTAACTATTATACGTGATGTACGCTTTTTGGGGGAAGTTTAATGAAATTGTTCCAAAACGCGACATTAATTTCTTGACGACCTTATATTTTTTGTCTTTAGTTGACTTTTTTTAACCTACGTGTTTCCTAACATCATGTATGATTTAACCGTCACTCATTTAACATACCCACAGTCCTAATGTACCGACCGCATTTTTGAGGCAAGGTCATGAAATATGAATTCTCGAATTTCCTGTCCAGCTACCCCTAGCCTTCTTTTATAAGACCATTTCCAAGCATCGTGAGCAAAATGTGCTAATTTTTAGATTAGATATGAGTATGCATTATCGCAATGTATAAATGCAGTTCTCACGTGATGATTGCAAAAACGCAAATTGAGTTCAGTAAAAAATTATCTTCTTGAAACTCTAGAAAGTATTGTTGATAAAATTTCTTTGTTTTTAATAAGTAGCTCACGATTACCTGATCGTAATGTTTCGCCTGAGAAATCAAAATATTTACAGAATAATTTATAAAAGAAAAATTGTATTGGAATTCTTAATTCCAATCAACCCATTTATGCAACCAATCAACGTTTACATAAAGGTTCAGTACGTTATATTAAAACTATTTTGGAGCTTACCATGTCTTTATAGTCCATGTTGTCACGTCCAATCATGCTTTATCTGACAACTGCTCATTTTGACAAAAACTCTGCATCGTAATTTACATTATAAAGGCTTCGTCGTGAGGCTGTAATGTCCAAAACAACCAAAACAACCACTGCTGCTTAGTTGTTTTTTTTTTCATAATCCATATAGGGCACGAGGACGAAGGATCTTCAGCACTTGTTTCAATAGTCCAATCACTCAAAAATCCATATGGTATGTTTTCGTGTGGAATAGCGCGGATGTTCGTTTTATTCTCCACCTGCTTGAGGTGTAAAGTGTTTGAACGGATATTTCACAGAACTAACTTGTATACAGATATCCATCTTGATTATGTTCCTTTTGCCACAGACATTTGTGTTCATTGATTTTCACTTGATAGAAGACGCCGCAATTGGCTTACCATGGCAAAGGTATGACTTGCTGCAGATTTCTTTTTGTGTGGTCCTGGTTCTCCAAGTTGATCCATATTCCTTTGTTTTCCAATACCATTAAATTTAAAGAATACCTCCGATCTGGAAATTTCCTATCTGAACACATTTTTATGGTCTGGGTGTATGAATATATTGTTAGATACCCTTCCCAGAAGCGATCAGTTTTTGGTGACATAACTCTACCTGTGAAATGCCAGACAATGCCAAAATGTAGTTCTGATACATTCTGTTCCATCGAGACTTTATATCGGCTGGTTGTTATGTTCAAAATCGTTTGAATATAATGAACTGAACCCTCTGTACTATACTTGAGTTATCTAACCTACAATATATATATATATATTTACTTCAGAGTCAGAACACATCCTAACTGCATTATTTGAGTTTCTTTATCTCTGCCCTATAAGAAGCCATTGAAATGAAATCTATAACTATTTACAATCAATATATCTTTTCTTTTGTCTTGGATGTTTCGATGACCTCAACTGGCTCAGCGATAAGTCTGAAACCTAATAATGCTAAAAACAAAAATACTTGTTAAAGAAAAATTTAAAGATATCCAATTTTAACCTTTTAAAGAAAATTTACTTGCTAGTGAATACACAAATATTGTCTCCTCAGACCTAATAGGAGGATTTACTGAGCCCAAATTGTTTTTGTTTTTTACAAAAAGACAGATTCTTAAAGTATTCTGTTGTTGTTGTTAGTTAATTTTGTGTAACGTTACACGAAGGCTATCTGCTCTTGCCGTCCCTAATTTTGAAGTAATTGACTAGAGGGAAAGCAGCTGGTCAACACCACTTACTGCTTTAATCCAATAGTGAGATTTCGTTGTAGCTGTTATAACGCACCCGCGGCTCCAAATTGTAAATTTCATGTTAATTGTTCTCTTTTATATACAATCTATGATTTAATTTTATGATTGAAGCTTAGCTCATTATTGTTTGTTTTACAATTATAAGTTAGTTAGTAGTTCTAAAGCTAGCCAGCAGGTGGCAGCCAACTCGTATATTTGACACATGAATAGAAGGTAGGATGCCTGAAGACAATTTCTATGGTTAATAATAAATTGTTTTTCTATTATTATTTTAATGTAAAGATAAAACTTTTCATTGTGTTTAATGTTATTAAATATATTCAAAATATTTTAAAAGCTACAAATTTAAATGATTTGTTATAAACATAAAGTTCATAGAAAACTCGTAACTTAGATGAACCTGCACAATACATTACAATATTCTGAGCTTTAAGTAGAAATAGTTTTACTTGAATTTTACTTTTATATAGATTTTTATTTTAGTTTCCATTTGAAATTTTATTATTTTTTCTTTTGGCGTAAAAACACCAATGGAATGTTTCACCAATCTTTATACCACTAATATTTATTTTTTTTGTTACACGCAGAGCTATAGCTAGGTATAGCTAGGGTAGGGTGGGAGGGGCAGTTGCCTAGGGCGCAGCCGGAAGGGGAGCGCAGTTAGAGCGCTAAGCCTGTTATTCAATAAGTTATGCAGAACTATACAGACTGGAAATTTGCCCAGGGCGCGAACACGACATGCTACGGCTCTGGTTGCACGCATCTTTCTATTTATACATTTTGTATCTCCAAATCTAAAATTAGGTTTTACACTTAGCATGTGCCCAAAACGTCATCCATTGCATATTATTGAAACGTTTATTTTTTTGTTTTTGATAATCTTCTTGTGTGCACTTTTTAAAAATGAACAACTTTAAGTAGTTCTAGCACATAGTGCAAATTCAGGGACGTGACTGTTATTTAAACAGTGAGTTGGCTAATAATGGTTGGAGACGGATTCAATATGTAATGAAGAAAAATCTTAATATAAGTTTAACACGACAGCAAATGTACAACGTTTCGACAAGGTTTTGTCATCATCAGTACTTTCCATTTGTATTTGCATAAAATAAGTATTAAAGAATAGAATGAGAGTTTTTTCATTATGTACTTTTCAGTAATAATATTGCAAAATAGGCATTTCTTATGACTTTAATGTATTTTATTGATAACACAATTTATTTTTCATAATGTTTATGTATATATTTTATTGACAACAATTTTTCATAATGTTTATGTATATACATTTTATTGACAACAATTTTTCATAATGTTTATGTATATATACGAATAAATTGTTGAACCAACTGTTTCTTTCTAACAGGGGGTCACAAGCTTCCTAAAGGAACATCTGTGGTTTTTAACCTTTATTCAATACATCAAAATAAAGAACACTGGGGTGACCCAGAAAACTTCCGACCAGAGAGATTTCTTGATTCAGAAGGTCAACTGCTCTCTCATCAACTCACTCATTATGTTCCCTTCGGTCTCGGTCGACGTCAGTGCCCTGGTGAGAAGCTGGCCTATGTGAACCTTTTCTTGATGCTTGCTCGATTAATTCAACGCTGCAAGGTCTTCCTTTCAACGGGGCCAGGAACGGCTAATACAGACCCAAAACCCATTAGCGTCGTTACTATGCCAAGGGATTACAAAGTATTTCTGGAGAAAAGATGATTTCTTAAATAAGAAGAGTTAATCATTTACAAAACAAAGGAATAAACAAATAAAAAAAACTTGCTGGAAAATAGAAAATAAATATAAGCATGGAATAAGTTGTAAGCACTTTCAAAATGTCAGGAAGATAAACTACAAGATATTGTATTCCTAGATTTATGAGAGAAATTAACTGCTATATTCTATAATGTATATTATATGTTATATACAGTTTTTGTTTTCTCTAGGGTTCGTTAAATTCTACTGTCCATTAATAAACCTTAGTGAGTTATGTAACGATGCGCACGTGCTGAATAAGGCAAATTATTTTTTTTCGTTAAATACAGAACTCAACATACAGGTTGGCTGAGTTATAAAAATGATAATAATTGAAATGTTATTTGCACTAGTCGTTTAACATATAACGCCTAAAAATGGCGAAGCATGTCTTAAAGAAAATACATTTTCAGGCTTACTGGAATGTTATATCACTCTTACTACCGAAAATAGAGCAATATCGGTTTCAGTTTTAATTAAAGCAAGAAACCATTGATATGTGAAGATAAAGAAATTATTTGTTTAACATTAAGAAGAATTTGTGCTGTTTTGCCTTTATATTTACTACCACAGTTCGAAACCACATAGCTCAAGAAACAAGTTAACTTCACTTGTCGTTGTTTCGGTTATGTTAAACTTCCGTTTTACACAGTTACAAGGTTAGTTTATAATATTATTATAACATGTTTGTTCCCCACGTGATATTGTGATCAAAAGGCAAGAATTGGTATGTGTGTATTGTCTATGTTGTAAAATCTTTAGCTTGAAATTTAGAATTAAGGGTTTGCTGTGTTTTAAATGTTAAGCCATATTTAATTCGTAAATTTTGTATCTTATACATTGTTTATCGAAATTATTAATGCCTTAGCAATCACTTGATTCTAGTAGTTTGATAAAAAAAAACAAAGACACAATTGTATCTCAAATAGCTGTTGAATAATATTCGTTCCATAGTTTAGGGTTGTGTGGTAATTTTTTATTGTGTGAAATGTAATTTTTAAGTTGTTTTTAAATATACTTCATCAAATGATTTTCGTTACGTTGTTTATCGTAGACGAATTTTTTATGTAGCTTCAGTTTTCAATGCTGTGTTTTATCTTCTGTTTAATTAACTATGGTCAGTGACTTATCTTCAACGAGATAGAGTGCAGCTTAATGATTAGCAGATCATGCTACAGATCATTAGCTCCAATGTTCAAGTAGGGATATAACGCCGAACAAGCTCTGTAGTTTCATCTGAGGAGATGTTTAACTGACAATCAATCCCACTATTCGGTTAAGAGTAGCAATATATGTAGCAGGTGCTGCTGACTGATAGCTTTCCATCAAGTCAGCTGTTTTAAACTAGAGAAATTTATTATTGTATCGTGGATAATTTCAATAAATTAATGTATTTGTAAGGGAATAACAGTAAAATAAAGTTCATGTAAAAAACAAGCTTGTTTGTTTGTTGAATTTCGCGCAAAGCTAGTCGAGAGCTATCTGCGCTAGCCGTCCTTAATTTTGAAGTTATAGATTAGGGGGAAATCAGCTTGTCGACATCATTTAACTCCATCTCTTGGGATACTCTTTATTAAAGAATAGAGGGATTGACCGTCACATTATAACATCTTCTTAAAAACAAATGAAACGTGCGGTATTAAATGGGTATTGGATTTAAAGCAAGCACAGATTATCAGATAAAAAAAAACATTAATAAACTTGAACAACAATAAACTGTTTTATTAATGATAGTAACAAAATCACAAATATATCCAGCTATGATATAGAAATGTAGTCCCTCCTCTGGTGGCTAAAAGATAAGCTTGAGGGCTTATAACACTAAACTCCAGGGTCCGATACTCGCGAAAAATACAGTGCAGATAGCTTATTATATAGCTTTACCCTAAAAATAAACGTACGTAAGTAAACAGCAATAAAAGGTATATTAAATATAATGTGCAACACAACACACAGTGATTCTTTGTTCTAATAACTTATATGCAAGTTTCCGTATAATACTTTTTAAATATATAATATAATATTTGTTAGAAAAAATAAGTGGGAAATTATTTAATTCTCTACAAACAATGCTATTGTTTAAGCTAAGTAAATTGTATTATTACACATATATAATCTAAGGATTACTTATTTGTTACTTCTCCTTTTAAAGATAAACTTAATTACTTTAGTGAGAAGATAAAGTAGTGATAGAATAGTGTAATATATTTAACTCTAACGTCAGGCTTAGCATTGTTTTATCATTGTTTACAGTCAACTAACTGACTTAGTTATAAGTCAGCCATAACGAAATCCCAAGAACAACTTGGAAAGTTTCTGCAATGATTATTTATGGAAATTTATGTAACAATAGAATGAATTATGGGAAAACGTATGGAATTATTCTATGAGAAAACCACGATACTTTATGTGTGGAATTGACAATGTTAGAAATATCAATTACGAACATACTTTGTCAGCTGCGAAGTTTTGTATATTTTCAAGTAAATGGTCAATGTGATCTAACAAGCTCTAGCTTACTCATGAACTTGAAATCAAACTAGTTGTATGACATAAAGATAGTTGTCCATTTTCGTTAATTTATTTTCTGAGTAAAACAATTTCATCCAATAGTCACCTTCTATAGTCATAATTTTACTATAATTATTTGCTGCATCGAGGTTGAGAGAAAACTCATTTTGGGATCACCTCTTGCTTTGCGGAAACTGCTGTCCATGGTCCGAGTTATATGAATCATGTGGTGTTTTATTATTATTAATGTCCAGTTCTTAGTTTTCATTTATTTAAAGATACATTCTCTGTGCTAGTTTGATCTCAAACTTTCCTTTCTGCTGGTAAATTTTAAACAATGTATTACCAAAAGTAGCTTTATATAATCAAACAATGTATTACTAAAAACAGTTTTATATAATCAAACAATGTATTACTAAAAACAGTTTTATATAATCAAACAATGTATTACCAAAAAGTTTTTATATAATCAAACAATGTATTACCAAAAAGTTTTTATATAATCAAACAATGTATTACCAAAAAGTTTTTATATAATCAGACAATGTATTACCAAAAATAGGTTTATATAATCAAACAATGTATTACCAAAAATAGCTCTATATAATCAAACAATGTATTACTAAAAACAGTTTTATATAATCAAACAATGTATTACCAAAAATAGCTTTATATAATCAAACAATGTATTACCAAAAATAGCTCTGTATAATCAAACAATGTATTACTAAAAACAGTTTTATATAATCAAACAATGTATTACCAAAAATAGCTTTATATAATCAAACAATGTATTACCAAAAATAGTTTTATATAAGTGTCTTTGTTCTGCAGTTTCATCTCTACAAAACAATATGCAGTGTCTACATAAACATTTAAAATATCTTCGTTCATTGTATCTGTTTTATGTGAGCAAACTTAGTACAGTAAATTAAAATTAGGAATTGCAGGAAGCTACAGAGTAATTTCAGTTTTGTTATATTTGCTATTTTAGCTTACAATAAGCTCAGTTCATTGTTTTCTTTCATCTTTCACCATGCGCAAATTCCACGTTCTGTTTTCATTTGTTTATTCAATTTAATTTTCATGGAGTAGCCCTTTTTCTGATATGTCACAAACCTGGCAAAACACCTCTGTTCAGAAACTTTAACTTCACCCGCTAGATCTCTCTACTCTTATCTTCTAGTGTACACAACATGCTCTGTCCGTCCCCCCAGTGTGATAACGGTAAGTTCACGAACTTACAACGCTGAAATACGGGGTTCGATTCACCGCGGCGTGCACAGAAAATAGACCATTGTGGCTTTGTTCTAAAAAATAAACACATGCCCTATCCACAACATTTTTCCGTGTCAAAAAAGAAAAAAAACGTTATTAGGTACTACGTGTTAATTAGTTTATATTATACGTTTCGGCTACTAATTTGCTGTCACTAAAACAGTTGTTTATATTTTGATATGTATTAAAGATTTCTTTTCTTTTTCACCAAAGATAAAATTGAAAAG
>NW_013667908.1:154844-156728 GCF_000517525.1 Limulus polyphemus
CTAGTTTATTCTTTCTCAGTTCAACTTTGCAATACACTTAATTTCCACAGTCACGGTAACTTAAACACACGTTATAATTCACAACGATTCACGCGCTTTACTTACGGCGCCAACTGCCCGCTTGACTCAACTATCCGTGTCTGTATCTTCAATCTCTCTATCTGCGATTCCAATTCCGATATATATATACAGTAAAAGCGCGCTTCTAGCAAACGCTAGGACGTTCGACAGGTTCCTCGATCTTTCTAGAACTCCAGCGCATGCTCCTAGCTTCGCGCGACTTCCGCTGTCCTAACAATAGTTTTCCTGTTATTTGTAAATTTATTACATGAAATACATAAAAATAGTACTTGAAACTATTTGAAACTCTAGACCTATCTTACTATAATGAACATATCGTGTATGTTAGTATTTATATATGTAACCAAAATTCCTGCGCTATCTATTGAATGGCACCACAAACAAAATCCATAAAAAAATTTACACTCTGGGTATTCAAGAATCAGACAATTATAAAAATAACTGTGGTATGTGTAACAACTATTTCTTTATATAAGAACACAATTTTAAATAAAAGTATTCTACACGACTTTCACTAGGACTGTGCGTGAGGGTTTGATTATATCTTTATTGGTGTAATTTTTAAATGTAGTACTGAGACACTGGAGTTCTTAAAAAAGCTAATATTTTTTGAATAGACGGTACTACTTTTAATATACAAAAACATTACAGTTTATATGAGTAAAGTTTATGAAAATTTTGAGCTTTGTACATTGAATCATTTTGATGCAATGAGTTGCGTATGACTAACGAGCACAATCCGAACATTTTTCCCGTGTAGTACTTCCCAGGCCCCCCAGTAGCACAGCGGTATGTCTGCGGACTTACAACGCTAGAATCCGGGTTTCGATACCCGTGGTGGGTAGAGCACAGATAGCCCTTTGTGTAGCTTTGTGCTTAATTACAAACAAACAAGTACTTCCCAGAAAAAATACTTTTTTAGAAAATGTTCACTTTTCTTTACAATTTTCAACAATGAGATATGAATACTACGATTGGTCATTACTAGCATAAACATCCACCTGTAAGGCGCCGTTTCTGCTAGTATTAGTAATCTGAAGTTGATTAACTTTTTTTCTATCACTTAGAGTTTAAATGCTCGTAAACGAGGGTTAGTTAACAACTTACAATCCAATTGTAACCAGAGTGATTAAACAAATGCAAGGAGATTCAATTTATGATTAAGCTAATTAAACTAGTAATCATTTGTGATTAAACTATAAACTCAGATATTACTGCAGACTAGTTTTTACAGAATGACGAATCACTTGTTTATAATATTATTTATGTTTGTAATTTGAAAGCAAGATTACTATTCTAAAATTATCAAGCTTTGACAAAAGTTGAATTTAGAACAAATTTAACGTTAATTCCCTGGATAAACCAAATCAATGAATAAGTTAACGTGCTCCAATTTCAAATGGTCAGAGTTCCCCCGTATTTTCAGTAGTTAGTTTACAACGCTACAATCCATGGGCTCGATTCCCAGTGAGGGACAAAGGGCAGATAACCAACCTATTGTGTAAATTTCAGTTGAAAAGAAGGAATTTGTGATGCTGATCTTAAATAGATAACATAGCATTCCATCACACGGTATGAAAACTTGTTGTATTAGGTGATCAAGGAATGTATGTCGCGTTTTGGAACACTTTATTTAACCACCCCCAAAAACGTACACCACGTATAATAGTTAAACGAACCGCCTAAACGTCACGTTAGTGTAGCCTATATAATGTGTGAAGTTTAATATACTCTAATCTACAGTGGAATGCCAGGGGCATTAAGGCTCATGCTCCATTCCTTATTCGTTACATTGAAACTCAC
>NW_013667908.1:157328-159840 GCF_000517525.1 Limulus polyphemus
CTCCTCTAGATCTCACTATTGTAGACAGTAAACTTGCTAGTCTTGCTACCTGGGATGTTCTAGATGATGACCTGGGAAGTGACCATCTCCCGGTCATTACATCTGTTAAGATCCCTCTTGAAGTTAGGAGTACAACGGCCTTCTGGAACTTTAACAAAGCAAACTGGCTCAACTTCCGTACGTTCCTTGATTCTTCCATTCAAAACATAGATATGTCTTCTTCTGTCGAATCTGTACATTCTCGTCTAATAACTATTATTTTGGAAGGAGCAGAGAAATTTGTCCCACTATCAACCACAGACCGTGGAAAACATCAAACTCCTTATTGGAATATGGAATGTGAGAAAGCAGTTAAACAAAAACACAAGAGTAGGAAGAAAGCCCTTAAAACCCGTCTCTTAGACGATTATATTGAGTATAAAAAGCAGAAGGCCATTTGTCAACGTACCGTTCGAGAACTCCAACAACGATTCTGGCATAATTACTGCTCTGGTTTCAACCGTTCATCAAATTTAAGTAAAATATCGAAATTCGTAAAGCGTATGAATGGTGGGGGTTCTATCTGTATTCCTACCCTTAAAGATCTTGGATCAACATATCTGACGGATGTTGAAAAGGCAAATGCGCTATCTGATCAATTTGCCCACATCAGCAGTTCCGACAATTATTCACTCGAATTTTTAACTCGTAGAAAATTATTTGAACATGACCACTATGCCACCTTTACAAAGAGGCCAAACAATAGTAAAGGGTTGAACACTCTATTCACGATCGTGAAATTAACCGAGCAATAAAGACATCTAAAAACTCGGCCCCTGGTGACGATCGAATTCCTTATAAAATCTATACAAATATTTCGCCCAATTTTTTGGTAAAGCTGCTGGAATATTTCAATAAGGTATGGAATGAAGGTACCCTCCCTTCAGCCTGGAAACATGCCATAGTTTTTCCAATCCCTAAGCCAGACAAGGATCCAAGTTCTCTTACATCGTATCGACCAATTGCTCTTACTTCTACTGTGTGTAAAATTATGGAACGAGTGATTGCATACCGTTTGAATTGGTATTGTGAAAAACATAAACTTTTCGACCAGTTTCAGTCTGGTTTCCGTTGGAAGAAGTCACCGCTTGATCATTTGGTACGGCTACATGAAGATGTCAACAAATCATTATGTAACAGAGGCAAGGCAGTGTCCGTATTCTTGGATATTGAACGAGCATACGATATGGTCTGGAAAAAAGGTTTGTTATATAAACTCAATAGTTATGGTTTTGATGGCCAACTCTTTAACTGGATTAAAGACTTTCTTTCAAACCGATCCTTTAAGGTCAGAGTCAATGGAGTCGTCTCTGGGGAAAAAGTCTCGGAAAATGGCACTCCCCAGGGTAGTGTTATTAGCCCTATTTTATTCCTTCTAATGATTAATGACCTTAGTCCTTCCTTCATTAATAATGCTATGAATTATAGTATTTTTGCTGATGATCTAGCCCTCTGGAAAATTGGTCGTAATATTAATCACATTCAAACCTGTCTTCAAACAAATCTGGATAATTTAGCGATTGGTTTTTTAAATGGGGCTTTACGGTTTCAGCCCTAAAGTCTGCAGTTCACTTTCCTCCTTGGGAGAGCTCAACCCCAGATGTCGTCGTCAGTCTTCATTATGCTAGTAAAAAACGGGAGCAAAGTTATTTGCTTTTGTCTTTGGCCAAGGAGAAACTAGCTAGTTTCTCAGACTATACTAGTATCTTTACGGATGGCTCCAAGTCTACCAGTTTTACTTCATCGGCATTTTATATAAACAATCTCAACATCAGAAAATCATTTAAAACTGCACCTACTTCTGTATATAAGGCTGAACTGTTTGCTATCTTACAAGCCCTTCTGTGGCTGGAAGATTCCGAGGTTACGAAGGCTCTGATAGTCAGTGATTCTTTAAGTTCATTACTTTCGATTAAGAACGGTTCCGTTACATCTAGCCCAATGTTACCGAGTGAAGTATTTATATACCTTATCCGATTATGTCGTCGTATGGTCATCAAATTTCTTTGGGTCCCTAGCCATATAGCAATCCAGGGAAATTAGATAGTTGATCATCTTGCCAAGAATGCGTTAGCATATCCTGGGGTCACAAACGTTTCTATTGAACTTGGTGACCTCTATGGCCAAGTTTATCAATTCATTTTAGATTCCTGGCAGCGTAGATGGAATTCCGTGCAACATTCCAATATCTACAAGAAAACTGTTCCTGTTGTTTCTTCTCACATCAAGTATGAATGTACGAACAGACATCAAGAAGTTATTATTACACGCCTCCGGTTTAATTGCACAGGTCTAAATGGACATCTGTACCAAATAAAAGAACACCCAAATGGTGAATGCAGCCATTGTTCAAATTTTGAAGACCCAGAACACGCTTTCCTGGAATGTACATATTACCAAAGAGATCGGGCACCCATGAAACAACAGATGGGTCACATAAAAGTCCCTTTTACCTACCTCTCTCTATTAACTA
>NW_013667908.1:160667-161673 GCF_000517525.1 Limulus polyphemus
AAGATCTTCTTCTTCACGACAATGCACGTCCACATGTGGCACGTTTGACACAATACAAGATTACGGAGTTGGGTTAGGAAGTTCTCCCCCACCCACCATATTTTCCAGACATGGAACCATCAGATTATCATCTTTTTCGTTCGCTGCAACACCATCTTAATGGGAAAATGTATGCAAATGTGTAAAGTGTTATAGAGAACATCGACATGTTTTTTGCTTCAAAGTCAAATGATTTCTTTAATCAGGACATTAACAATCTGATTATAAGATGGAAAAGCACCATCGATAAGAATGAGAGACTATTTCATTTAATAAATGTTTTGTTTTGATATACAAGTTGTTCGGGTTTTTTCATCTAAAAAAGCGACATTAATTTCTTGACGACTTAATATTTATTGATGCATTCCTGTTGGCTTTCTTTTGTGTTTGTTTTGAATTTCGCGCAAAGCTACATGAGGGCTATCTGCGCTAGCCGTCCCTAATTTAGTAGTGTAAGACTAGAGGGAAGGCAGCTAGTTATCATCACCCACCACCAACTCTTTGGCTACTCTTTTACCAACGAATAGTGGGAATGACCGTCACATTATAACGCCCCCACGGCTGAAAGGGCGAGCATGTTTGGTGGGACGGGGATTCGAACCCGCGACCGTCAGATTGCGAGTCTAGCGCCCTAACCACCTGGCCATGCCGGGCCCTTTCTTTTGTGAAGCTAAATAAAGTAGCAGTGCTTTCCATCTAATGATATTGTTACGACAGCAAATGTCACGCGACGCTGGAAGCATACACGCTGGAGTTTTTAGAAGGAATACGAAGGCTCGAGTGCATTCGAGACGCCCTCTTTTTAATATATAAGCCTGGCGAGAAAAACCAGTGCAATCGGCAGATAGATTGACGAGATAGACAATTGAGTCAAGCGAACAGTAGGCCCCCGTAATAAAGGTTTTGAATCACTGTGATTTATTGCGTTTGTTATAAAGGTTGTTAAGTTTAAAGTGACTGTGGAAAT
>NW_013667908.1:162452-164159 GCF_000517525.1 Limulus polyphemus
TGTGAAGAAATGCAAAAGGATACCGAACAAAATGAAAATAGTAAATTATAAAAACTAATTTATACCGGAAATTAACAAACGAAGACAGAGACGTAACACTATTAATTTGTTATGTGAAGAAATGCAAAAGGATACCGAACAAAATGAAAATAGTAAATTATAAAAACTAATTTATACCGGAAATTAACAAACGAGCAGATACGTAACAATATCGAGCATATTAACTCAAGTTATGTTTTAATAACTTTGATATTAAAACAGTGATTAAAGTAAAGAAATACAGCTGAATACTTTTGTAAACGTCTTCATAATAAGTCTTTAGCTTAAATTACTGTGAAGAAACTGAAGACATTGATAACCAACGTTTTACCTATTTCAGTGGTCGTTGAGGATGATAGCTCGTCACACATAAATGAGGGAATGGCATGTAATGTTTTTTTTATTTTTTACCTACCCTTCTAACAAACACCCAAAATTCCTATTATCATGAAAATAGATCATAAAATACCCGTATCTGTCTTATTACGATTATCACACGCCATTTTAAAATCATATAAGAAACGAAAATACAACAAACACACATGTTCAGCTATGTTTTGTGAGTGGAATCTATGATAAAAAATATTTTTGTCTGACTGACAACTAATATTTGCCTTAACGGAAAGAAGTTGCAACACACGTTTCTTACCGTATTTGCGTATCAGTAGAATTACTTCTCGTAGCAAATATGCTTGTCTTACATTTAATGCGAAAATGATCAACTATTAAAAGCCAACGACGCTACGTTCCAGCTTCACAATTATCCTCTCGAACTATTGGGAAAGAAATTTTTCAGGTGGCTGATGGTATTTGACGTCATACCGTAGTCTATGCATGGCCGTAAGAATTCGTATTTGAAAGCTATCGATTATATTTTAATTATCTAACGAAGAGCGTCTTAAGTTAAACTTAAAGCTTTATTCTGTAAACTGTAATGTTGTGTAATCTACAAAACTGCCATTTAAGAGTAAATGTTTTATGCGACATTCTATGCATGGCTACGAAATGACCTTGTCATAATGTCAAATACAAGTTTGTTCGTTTTAATTTTTGTTGTATGCAATATTATTATTAATATTGTGACTAATAGTAATAGTAACATTGGAAACCAAGTTTCAGCATCTGTTTTGAATGTTCAGGACAAGAGCGATAGACGAAATTTTCTTTCGAATCAGTTTTCAATCTTCTATGGTCAGTTAAGTCGACCAACTGTTCTGAAGCATGTCAAACACGTACGGGATTTTCATTCGAATGTAAATGAGAGAGAGAATGCAAAGAATTATATTCAGGAGTAC
This sequence comes from Limulus polyphemus, assembly GCF_000517525.1. Classification (NCBI taxonomy): domain Eukaryota; kingdom Metazoa; phylum Arthropoda; class Merostomata; order Xiphosura; family Limulidae; genus Limulus; species Limulus polyphemus. The sequence continues at coordinate 163,787 of NW_013667908.1, forward strand.
CCACGAGTGAAGTTACGTAATGTATATGAAATCGAAAGGAGAAACCTCAAGCCTGGACAAAGTAATATTGTTTTTCAAACTAGTGAAGGTAAATGATATATATTATAATTTAAATAATCAAAACTTAGTACAGGCAGAGACTTAGAAATTAGTATATTTCAGGCTACTATTAGTATTACTAGTAGTACACTAGTAGTATTACTAATAGTTAATAGAGATTACTTACAATACAAATTACAATAGTAAATTTAATACTAATATTAATGATAGTATCATACTATTGAGTGTAATCATTAGAGATTTAGTATTTGAATTTGATATAATTTATCAATTATAATGCTCACTAACTATATATATATATATATATATATAT
>NW_013667908.1:164682-165313 GCF_000517525.1 Limulus polyphemus
TAATGGGTACCCCTGTTATTATTGTACACATATTTTGTTATATGTTCCACATCGAATTAGCAAAGTTGTCCATTGTTACATTTCATTTAACTTCCAATGGATGACAAAGTGTCATTTAGCTCACCTAAGTTATCCTGTTTTCTACTGCCAACATACATATACTTAATCTATACAGGCAAAAGGGTTCATTAAAACATAGGAATGGGCCAAAGTAGAATTCAAAAGGAAAGAAATAAAGGATACTATACAAGTAGCAGTTTTTGTGTTTAAAAGTTGTATTTTAGGCTTTGAACATAATCGTGGCATTGACAGGTGTAAACATGATATGCATACAATATTCAATGCAACAGACTAATAGGCCAGTACTATATGAGAATAAATAAATATTTGTAATATTTCATTTGTATTAACATATCAGTGTACTGCTAGCTAATATAATATAACAATAAATAGAAACAAAATAGATAGATAGGATACAGGATAGTCAGTGGTGGGATTCAAATATTTAAACAACAGGTTCTCTCACTAGCAGCATGTAAAAATATTAGATCTTCAAAAAAGGAGGGGCCAGAAAGCCCCCCCCCCCCCCCAATCACTGAGAAAATAAAAATAGGCCGTCACGAATAGTGTT
>NW_013667908.1:166044-173456 GCF_000517525.1 Limulus polyphemus
TAAGAATCTGTATAAAAAAACACTTACCTGCTGGCAAATGATTCATCAGAGATCTAGTAGACCTAGTCTGCTAGTAAAGTTGCATTGTAAACACGCGTACTTGTAAGTTGTAGCGTTATTATTAGGCCTATACATACGATTGTTAACAACCGGTTCGTGGAGGTCAGTAAATTCTAAGAACAGGTTCGCACGAACCGGTGCGAACTGGCTGAATCCCACCACTGAGAATAGAGGTTCCCAAACTTTTTTCACTGACGACACCCTAACCCATTTACCTTGATATATGAAACTCCCTGCTATCAGATGCAACATTTTTTGTAGAGTTTTATTCTTTGTTTCATGAAACTCTTATGGCATAGCAGCTCATAGAATGGTCTAAGTTGTTATTTTTTCAAATAAAAACTTTTAGTTCATAGCTCTGTCATCTCTTGACCGATTTGAGATCTAATTGCAGTTTTGTATTCAGGAGATCAAACCATTTTGATATATTAGACCATGCCCAAGTTCTCATAGATTAATTTACTTTAATCCTGCCTAAAATAATTTCAATTTGAGGGTAGGCTTGTAGATATCCTGATGAGTAGTAAAATTGAATTGCGTATACGCGTGCCCCACACTTCATATTGCTGGTGCATAAAAATATATCTAATCAAAAGGAAAAAAGGTCTCATAGATTAATTTACTCTAATACTGCCTAAAAGAATTTCAAGTGTCCTGGCTATTGAGGATTCCCTCTGGTTTTCTTATCAACTTATATATAGTTTCCCAGCGTGGCTACAACAATGATTAATATTGTTATGACCAGTATACATAACCTTACTTTGAAAGGCATCCACAAGCCTAGCTAATCAAATTGTCCATATTTCTGTACGACACTATAGCATCTGCAATACAGTTTTAAATAGTCATTAATGTAAACATGATGGAATAACCAGCTTACTTATTAGTGAATATGAGAAATAGCAAAATATGTAACACATAGAACTCTGAGGTACACCATTTGTGTGACTTCACTCAGTTTTCATCATAGTATAGTTTTATGTTCTAGAATCCAACTAACTTTCATTTCTTGGTGTAAAAACAAAAATCTTTCTGAGAAGTCTTATGTAGCATCTTATCAAGAGGTTTCTGAAAGTCCAAGTGCACCAAATCCACTTCATTACTACATCTAGATTAAATGTAACATTATAAAAAAGAAGAATTATAAGATATAACCTTCTCTTTTTGAATTCATGTTGACTAGATTATCTGTAATAGTGTGGAGCTTGTCTAAATGCTTTTTAACTTGTTTTTAAGTAGTAGCCTGTGGTAATTTTCCAGCTACTGTAGTTAGACTAATAGGCCAGTAATTTTGAATTTTCTGGCACCTCAGACTATTAATGGATTCATTAAAAGTTAAGTAAAAATTCAATTACACCAAATAATTTTCTGGAGGAAGATGTATTTGTGAACCCACCACACACATATTCCCTAATAAAAACAGATGAGGAAAAAACATTTAATTGTTCAGTCATCTTATAATCATCAACCAAAACCCTCTCATCTTTGTTTTTAAGGCACATTAAAAAAAATATTTTCTGTTGGTGTTAACATTTTTCATCAACTGTTTATGTTCCCATTTCAGTTTGTTAAGATCCTTTTTATCCACTTTTTTAAAGCTACCATCTCAGTGTCTTTCTTTAGCTATTCTAGAAAGTTTATATGCCCCAAAGCTACCATCTCAGTTTCTTTCTTTAGCTATTCTAGAAAACGTATATTCCCCAAAGCTACCATCTCAGGTTCTTTCTTTAGCTATTCTAGAACGTTTATATGCCCCAAAGCTACCATCTCAGTTTCTTTCTTTAGCTATTCTAGAACGTTTATATGCCCCAAAGCTACCATCTCAGTTTCTTTCTTTAGCTATTCTAGAACGTTTATATGCCCCAAAGCTACCATCTCAGTTTCTTTCTTTAGCTATTCTAGAAAGTTTATGTGCCCCAAAGCTACCATCTCAGGTTCTTTCTTTCTTTGTTCCTGACACCATTAAGTTGCTGATATCTTCTTTCCTGACTTTATCTTTGAAGTTCTGTGTATCTTGTCCCTTCTCCAAAATTTCAAACCTTTTCTTAAAAAAAAAGTAAACTCTTTTTTCATTATCACTGCTTGGCACACCTTGTAACAAAAGTAAAGCTATTTCCCTTATAATCTAGCATAACATAATATTATAAAGTTTGAGGGCCTGTGATCTATTGTGTATGTCCCATTCATTTGAACAGTTATTTGCCAGTATCTGACTTTTATTTCCATATAATGTAAGGCTATAACAAAAGAAAAACAAAGTAAGAGAAAGTTGTTTAGCTTAACAAGGTCACTCTTCACACATGAAAAACGTAAAAGAAATTAATCAAAGTTAAATATAGCTCTTCAAAATGATTTATATATATATATATATATATATATATATATATGAAATAAAATGTTAAAGGTTTGTAAAGAACCGTAACTGTAGTACATATCACACCATCAAGCAAATCATTCTGCACATTTGTAACTAACCAGTAAATAATTTTGCATCTTGACTTCCTGAACTTAACTCTTTAAGCCCATAATTATTTGTTCATTTTGCCAGAAATTATTTTCATGATGTCCTAATAATTATTGTCATACTTTATAAAATTTCTGGTCTATTTATGAAAGGTGGATAATACAAGAAGGTAGGAATGTGTTATATTTACATATCGCATCTGCTCAGTTCCTAACAATTTTAACTACCTGTATCAAGCCTGTTCTATTTCAATAACATTCAGGAGCAGTGTTTCCCAAACTGTGGTACATGTCTTCCCTGAGGGTATAAATAAGACTGGTAGGTGGTACACAAAAATAATTTAGAAAAATTGGAAAAACACTAATGATGGCAAAGACCATGGTACATGGCATGAACATTTTCTGAAGTCTGAAAAGCAGGGTTCTTGATGTGAAAAAAGTTTGGGAACCACTATTCTAGAAAAATGTCCAAAATTCTAAATGACTCCATAGTTCAAATGACTTAAACTAAGTATAATTCTAGTAGCCTTTTCTATACCGTTTCCAACATGTTAGTAACTTTCATGTAGTAGGCGAACTTGTAAGAGAACCAAATTTGCATGTAAAACTCTCATGTAAGATTACAATAATTTTGAACACTCTGAACTGATGACTTTTATTTGCTCTTTCACCACAACAGAAGATTTTAGGGTTTGATGAATAACCTAATTTAAATCTCTCTGCCTTTATTCACAACATCAAGGCTCCTTGCACATAAGAAGCAAGTCTTTAACAGATTTTATGATTCCTATTCTGTCTCATGTTTTCATTTGCCCCCTCTCAGTTGAGTTCTTAAGATCTGAGGAAAAGCAAATTTTATCAGGTAAATATGATATTTTGTTAAGTAGTCAACACCTTATGGCCCTGTGTTCACTTTCTGTTCTTTTCCTGAAAGTAAGAGTCCTAGCAAGTTGGTAAGAAAAGATCTAAGCTGCTAGGATAGCTTAGACCTTTTGTTACCAGCTTGATACTTGTTTGTCAAACTTATATAAATGACTTGATATTGTTTTTTTTCTTCACAGCCTCAGATCTTGAAGAAGTGATATTAAAATATTGAAGAAACTTAGGAGAGAAATAATGGAACATTTAACTGCTATTTTTGTGAAATTTCTTAATAAAAGAGAAACTGCTGATGTAGAAGGTATATAGAAGGTATATAGGGAGTATTGAAGAAACAATAGGCCTATTAGTCTGATTTTTTTTCCTAGTCTTTTGTTAGAAGTTATTTGAAAGTAGGTGTTTCATTAATCATATTAGAAAAAGGTTTTCTTATTTTACCAGTTTATTGGACTTAGCTGATTAAAGTCTTCATCTTTTAGGATGAGGATATTCTTGCTGATGTTGTTTACCTGAACCTTCAGAAACTACTTTTCATGGGATTGATTAATAAGTTGGATGCTTATGGGATTGGCAGAAAAGTCAAGAAATGGATTTGTAATTGGTTTAATAGTTGACAGGATAATAAGTGGAATTCTTGTAACTGAGAAAGTATCATTAGGTGGTCTCTAAGAGTTATGATTTTGGACATTTGTTAATTATTTCTATTAATAATGTGGATGCTACTAGTATTTCTAAATTTGATGATGAAACTAAAAATTAATGCTTTGAAGAGCCAATTCTGTTTATAATGCTTCTCTTATCTTAAAAGATCTTGCATGAGACTGGCGAGTTATCACTTGGAGTACAACTTACTGCATGCAGTCTTTGTTCCTCTACTTGTACTAAACGAAAAATATCACTAACTGAAAAGAGTATAGAGATATGTTACTAAAATGATACCTAGTTTTAAGTCCTTTAGGCTTGTTTTTTGAAGATAATCAAATGATATAATCTAACTAAGATTGTCATTCTTTTTATATTAATCTAAATGTAACTGGAAATGGATCATACATTTCTATGTGGTCATGCAAGATTGAAATTATAAAATTAATTATAATAATAAGGATTATTTTATAAATAAAGTCTAAGTACATGTAAAATGTTATATTAGTATCTAAAAGTAAAAAGCATGGTTACAATGTGTCTGTTCTTTAAAGAAACCTTTAGTATACGTGTATAGTTAAACAAGCTCAAGCTGTTACCTGGTAATTGAAGTGATAGATTGTTCATATATTTTATGACTGTTTATATAAAAAATATTCTTCTTAAGATCATGTTAAACCCATACATATATGCACAATTTTTGTTTCTAGATGTCTGTTAGTTCTTTTATGTAAAGCATCAAACTATGCTATTATTTAGATGATGCAGTAAGAAGCAAAAATGAAGAAAATAGTGAAAAAATTGGAATATTTGATGATGAAGAATTGCAAAATGTTTCAAAGTTGAATCTTGGGGCTGGTAGAGGAATGATCTTTCCAAGCATGAATGAATTGAACACTACAAACTTGACTTTCTCTAAAGGGTATTTATATGGAGAGCCTCTGAAGAAACGTGATGAGTCAGTATTTGGAGATTTGTACTTTGTTGGTAAGTAAACACATATTGTTGCTTTTTCTGAACTTGTTCTCCAGAGGATGCATTAGTTCACTTTTCATGCATTGGTAAAACTCACATGTACAAGTACTTACATAAAAAAGGAAACTACACCTACAGAATAGAGAAAACATATTGCTGAATATTTTAAAGTTGTCTGAAGATTAATTGCTTCAAATGGTTAATTAAAAGAAATATGTCCCCTTGTGGGACAATGGTAAGTCTAGAGATTCACAATGCTAAACTCAGGTGTTTGATTCCCCTGAGTGGATACAGCAGATAGCCTGATTTGGCTTTGCTATAAGACCAACATACAAAATAAACTTAATGGCTGTTGAAGTAATATTTTAAACCGGTTTACTTCACTTCTGCATGTGTGAATAGTGTGCAGTCTTTTAATATCAACTTTTATGATATGAATACTTTTTATTATTTAATTTTAAAATTTTATTGTAGCTTTTGTTACCTTTTTTATCACAATATGGTCAGTATATGGTATGATAAATTCAGTAAGCTATTTTTTAGTCTCAGTCTTTCTGTGGAAAAATTTGTGATTGATCAAATATATTGATCTGATCAATCTTGTGTTTGTACATGTATGTTTAAGTAAAAAATAATATTTTAATAATTGATACCATTTATTGTTTTAGTTATTGAAATAATTTATGTAAAAAAGGCTAATCTTTTTTCTGTGGTTGTAACACAAAACAAACAGTAATCATTTACTTGATGTTTTGTAAATGTAAACACATTGGAATTATCATGCAATCATGATAACAAAAGAAATAGTACTTAGTTATTACAAAAATATGAAAGGAACTTACAGTTTGTGTTAATGTTCTGAGAAAAAAAGATATTTTTCAAAAGAGTCATTAAGTTAAAAAACATTAGAAATACCTTATAATTTTTTGTGTAATAACTCCAAAATATAATTGAATAACCCTATTTTCAATGGAGTTAAGTTCAGAATGAAACATTAGAACAACTAAAAACATGTACAAAATAAAAAAATATGCAAAACTTTAACAGCACCACCACAGAAAAGCAACAGATATTGTGTTTTTGTGAAGTTAAAAGATATACTACATACTGATTTTATCATGTTTTGGTGTGACAGAATTGGAACCTTTATTTTTTGCTCTTTTAATACAAAAGAAAAAACTGAAAATTTTTGCAATGAACCAGTTAAACTCCCACATGTGGATTCGTAGTTTGTAATTGTTAGTTTGTATTTATTGCTGTTGATATAAGTTTGTCAAATTATATACATTTCTCTGATCTGGTTATATTTGCCAAATTTATGCAATCAGTGATATGTATCTGGTAATTGTTGAGGTACTGATAAGTAAAGAGCTCTGCTGATGTGTAATTTGCTAACTGTGTACAGGAAACTGAACAGTATGCTGTACACATGTACACCTCCTGAGTAAATATGAGTGTATATACCATGGACGTTTTAATGCAGTAGTTTGTATAAAGATTGTGCAGTACTTTCATCTACACTAAAGTATAATTTGGGGAAATATTGTTTATTGCACTCTAAAGATTTAAGATATCAGAGAGGGTTAATATTTAAATAAACAATGTACATTGAGCTTTTTTTATGAACTTTTCAAATTTCTTGACATTGTTTTACTAACTCTGCACTGTGTGTGAGTGTGTGTGTTTATAAATATATATATATATAGTGTAGAGCTGTATAATGTATTTAGTAAAACAAAACAAACCTTAACCAAAATGCTGCACTACAAAACAAAGTCATCAGGGCACAGCCTATAAGTTATTAGACTTATTTTTCTTAAAACATAGAACAGTAAGTAAAGAAGTAAAGCAAACAATTATCTCTTGTAGTTACGACCTTTGTACTTGGTTGCTGCTTGATGTAGGCTGCATATAGAGGATATGAAACGAAGTAATATTTTTTAGGTTTTATATATGCAATTAAATAACCAAAATATCATATATTACTATTTCGATACCATAGAATTCCACTATAACTTATCAAGCTTAGTGACTAAGATGTATATTAGTCTAAAAAAATATGAAATTTAGAGTAAACTAAAGACACAATCTACCTCCTTGAAATCTTGGTTTGAAAGAAAGAAATGGCATCTTAACACATGAAAATGGTTGATAAAGCGACTAGGGGACATTCTGAGCTTTTGAATGGCTATTCACTAGGCATATATTGAAATAAGTGTATATAAGGGACCGTTTCCAAAAATGGAAAGAGGAGACCGGGAGCCATTGTGTTTGATTCATTACATGAGTGATATATAAGCAAAGAGATAGGAGGTTCTTATTTTATATTCTAGCTGGTCAGTATTGGTAATTTGAGTCCCTAATGCATATAAAACTGTAGACATAGTATTTTG
>NW_013667908.1:174437-180194 GCF_000517525.1 Limulus polyphemus
AAATCGATGTTTAACTGTGTTTTTTCAATATTTACTTCTAAATTAAGAAACTGGGTAATGTATTATACTAAAATTTGAAGTACAAAATACAGTTTTATACCAAACTTATAGACATAAATTCATGAAATAATAGTTCAATAAATTTTTTAATATGAGTTAACAAATGCGATGACAGGGCCTTTGACCCGTGACCCATTTGATAGATGGTGTATCCCTACTGCTGTGTGGGTCCTACTTCTGCAGTCACCTCCAAAAACGAGGACATATTTTATAACAACTTTATATATAGCCTATGCCCTGGTGACTGTTTTTGTTGTGCAGCATTTTGTTAAGGCTTGTTTTACATTATAAATGTGTTCTATTTCACCATAGTTTTGGTCTTGCTGTTTCTAATGCAGCCCTTCCTTTTGGTGTAAATATTAACTTAATTGCCCTGATAATGTTTATGTTCACATGATATGTATATATATATGACTAATCACATTTTTGATTATACTGAGAAAATGTGATGGATTTTTGTTGTTCAAGTGTAGTTGATAAGTTTTTCAAAAAAATTACATTATTGTCATCAAAGTGATATTCAGTATGTGAAATAATATGTGGAAAAGTTGTAACAGTATCGTTTTCATGTTTGATTTTAAATAATATGTGGAAAAGTTGTAACAGTATCATTGTCATGTTTAATTTTAAATAATATGTGGAAAAGTTGTACTAGTATGATTTTCATGTTTAATTTTAAATAATATGTGGAAAAGTTGTACTAGTATGATTTTCATGTTTAATTTTAAATAATATGTGGAAAAGTTGTACTAGTATGATTTTCATGTTTAATTTTAAATAATATGTGGAAAAGTTGTAACAGTATCGTTTTCATGTTTAATTTTAAATAATATGTGGAAAAGTTGTACTAGTATCGTTTTCATGTTTAATTTTAAATAATATGTGGAAAGTTGTAATAGTATCGTTTTCATGTTTAATTTTAAATAATATGTGGAAAAGTTGTAACAGTATCGTTTTCATGTTTAATTTTAAATAATATGTGGAAAAGTTGTAACAGTATCGTTTTCATGTTTAATTTTAAATAATATGTGGAAAAGTTGTAACAGTATCATTTTCATGTTTAATTTTAAATAATATGTGGAAAAATTGTAACAGTATCATTTTCATGTTTATTTTTAAATAATATGTGGAAAAGTTGTAACAGTATCGTTTTCATGTTTATTTTGGTGTTGTGATGCTCAAATGATAAGTTTTTAACATAAATAGTTTTAAAAATTGCCAATGATCATGGTATCTTGCTAGCTCAAATATTTGAAGATTTGATGTAAACACAATTGTTCCTGTAACACATGTGACTAGTAGTCTTTATTAACTGTGATTCCTATTGGTTATAAAGTGTACTTGTTTCATAATTTCTCTTTTAAAAGTGTACAAATGTTCTAAATATAGAGCTGGGCGATTAGTGGATTTTCTAATTGATTAATCATCAGGCTCATTAATTGATTACATTCAACTTACTGATTATTCTCACATGAGAGTTGGATATTTTGATTAACTGAATCAGAAAAAACTGGTTTTGATTAGTTGATTATTTATGTGAGTTGAACATTATTCAGTTATATTACAAAACCTTCTGCTAATAAGAAATAATGTCAATATTTTGGTTATTGGATAGTGGGAATAATTAAAACAGTAATAATCAGAAACATTAATTTCAATTAGTTGATTGTTTGCATGACACTAATTGATTTAATTGTGATTAGTTGGTTATTTTAAGTGGCATTAATCAATGTCATCGGTGCTTGTAGGTAATCAATTAATTGAGTTAATCACTCAGCTCTAGCCATAGATATGTATATGTATGTATTATACAAACCAAAATTATCATTATTATGAGAAAGTTGTTTTCATTCTCTTCAGCTAGGGGAATATTCTGAAACATTTTTTCCCCACTACAGTATCTTCTGTTAAATTAATTCTACTCAAAATAATTGTAGGATATTTGGAATTTATCTTTATGCAAACCAAGTACTTGTTAATCAGTCATGTGTAAACTAAAAATGATTGGCCATTCAGCCTACACTCATATATGACCATTTTGGTAGATGTGATTTTGCATCTTTCCAGTTTGCGACATTTCATTACAGAGTATGATCACTAAGAAAAACAAATTGAGCCTAGCACCAATGTTGCATGCTTAAAGTCAGACTGATGATAAGGTCCCGAGCTATTGTTGACCTCTCTTTTGTAAAAACTGTTTTTAGGGAATCTTTAAGGTTAATCTCCTGTCAGAATGTCATGCATCATCTCAATAGCATCTCTTACGTGCTTGATGAGACTCAAGCCCAATGAGCATGAAAGCCATTTTTTTCAGTCAGTTTCTTCTTTATGAAATGTATTAACAAGCTTTAAGAAGGTGGGTGTGTTATCACCCATTAGACTAAAGTCAGGGCCAAATACACCTGCATGTGATACCACAAAGAGATGGTAGGATGGGATCCTTGTCATGTAGCATTAGTGGTATCATTCCATAAGATATTTTGAGTTCAGAAATACTTAATGCTGTTTGCATCATACTTCTACCACTGCCATGTACATCACAATTCTGTATTAAATTCTCTACAAATGAATATAGGCTTGTTATTTAGCTGCAAGGTAAAGCTTGTCTCATCTGTGAACATACTATTGCTCCACATGTTGCTGGTTCATTGGATATGTACTTGGAAACATTTGAGATCATCTGCTTTGCATCACACTAGGTGTCTGGCATGCAGGTTGCCCTCGTGAATGTTGTTTTGAATCATTTGTTCATTGACATGGCGTCCATTTCAGTCTTGGAGCCTGTACCCTATAATTGCAGCAAACAAGAATTAACAGGTAGCCGTTATCTGCATCTGTTGTGGATGGTTGTCCAGACAACCACATCATTGTTTTAAAAGCCAGATGTCCAGACAACCACATCATTGTTTTAAAAGCAGTTTCAAGCAAATTTTAAACAGGTTGCTATAAATGGCTGTCTTCTATTTCTTCAATAGCTCTTCACATGAGTAAAATATCCAAATGTTTTATCTGAGGTCTAGTCATAGTTCATAAACAACTTAAAGTATCTTGTAATTACCTTTAAATTGATGACTGAGAGATAACTGTATGAGACTATGTATAGTTTAGGCTGAATGGTTAATAATTTACATCTCCGATCACATGACTGATAATCTGAGATAGATGGTTAACATATTTTATAACAGTATTTTTAACAGTGTATAATCATATACAGTTTTTAATACATTTTACATAAAAGCAATCATTAGCTGTGGAAGCTGGCTATAAAATAATTTTCAATTTATAATCTCAGTGTATCAAATTCAACTCTCAACTCTAAATTTTATTTGAGAATTTAACTTGTATTTGCAGGATGCAAATACTACGTATCTTACTCTCCCATACTATGTTTCTTATTTACAAAATTCTTAAACTGCTCTGAGTTCAGATTTTTAACACTAAATCTAGTAGAGGTCATTTGATAGATTCAACCTAAGGAGTAACTTTTTGTGACTAGACTGCAAGGAACATATTTACTGTTTTGTGGGGCAGTTATGTTGTGTCCTTCTTGACCTTGTGTTTAAGGAATATCTTATGATTATCACATGGAACAGGGATATTTCCACATCGTGTTGACCTTTTCTTATTACTCAGCTGCAAGGAAGATGTGCTTTGTAATATGCAGTTTGGCATTTTTGAGAAGTTGGATTGATCTTTATGGATAGCAGTTCATTCTTTTCTAGAGGGCCAAAACTAGTTTGTAGTATTTCTGTTCTTCTTTTGAAACTATTTCTATGTTGATCGCATATACTTCAATGTAACTATTTCCTTTTATTTTAGTTAATTTTCTGCCACTTTAACAATTCATTGTTCGACTTTCTTTTTTCTCTCTACTTATTAGAATTAAAGTACTCCATTTTATTTTTGACTTCAACACTGTGCCTTGTTTCTTGCATTAAACCCTTCACATTTCCTTCTACATGTAAGATTGAGAAACCTCTCATTTTTGCAAAGGTCACATAGTTGTTTTCAGGTATAATGTTGAATTACTACTTTTTCACATTCCTATGCAAATTGTTATAATCCCTTCATTAAAGTGTACGTAGCTTATGTGTGTCTAAACCTTCACAAGAAAGATTCCATAACTAATTTTCATCACAGTTTTGGAGCACACTTTATGGAAGAAATTGGCATAAATAGTTGTAATTATACAATTTAATACTATGGAATCTTTAAATGTTTTTGAATATTTAACATAATAAAAACAGTATATCTGAATTAAATCATATCTTGATAATTTCATTATAACACCAAAATTTTTTTAGCATTATTTGTGTGGAAAAAGTTCTATTGGCCATTGGTGTTGTTTTTTCTGAGGCACATTGCTTTGTTATTAGTTTTTCTTCCTGGATATGTAACAGGTGACAGTAAAATATTTTGTAAACCTATTTTTCTTTACTAAAGCATTTCAAGTTTTCAGACAGTCAAAGACTATCAGTTGTTAATATAATATTAAAGTGTGTGTGTATATATATATATATATATATATATATATACATGTATAAGCAGATAGATTATTTATCAGTATCTTTCCATGCATTAAACAGTCTTAAAGAGTTACAGTGCTTCACTCCATGTTATGATGTATCTTGCAATACTTTAAAATCATTTTTGGCAATAATCACAAATATTAAGAATGTCATCTGGTAAGGTGAACACTACTTCAATAATATTTCTGTTGACCATGGGTATTTAATGTTTATGACTTGTGTAATAATGACACCAAGAATCACAGGTGGCTTTTTATGATGTCTAATTGAGGACATATTTTGAGTTCATGCTGTGCATACATGCTTATTCTAAATACTGTAATGTATTCTGATCCATAACCAAGATTTTCTTTTTGATATACACAGCTATTGTTGCTGGATGTGGAGCTGCTGCTATCTTTGGAGTTATTGCTATGGGATATTGTTTCTACACGTAAGTATTTTACCTATTGTGTCTTAGATTCTCTCAATATGATACTAGTTTTCATCGAAGTTAAGATTATCCTGGATGCAAGTTCTTTGTTTTTGAATTCAACACTTTGCCTTGTCTTTTGCATTCCATTTTTCACTCTTCCTTCTGCATGTAAGATTGATCAGTCTCCTACTTTTGCAGAGATAATTTATAAATTTAAAATAAATTTTTTATTTAAACAGAAGACTTTTATTACATACATTCTTATTTATGTCTTAAGTGTGATACATACGCATTTTCATAGTTTTACATCACGACAAGTGTATGCAAATTCACAAGTTATGTATGCTACACTACAATATACATGTTTGTTTTTTAATATTACCCAACCCTCTTACTACAGAGTGGGCTGTAAGTCAGTGTTTAACATGACATGAAATTTGGGCTTAGTTCTAACTCTTCCATAGGATTGATTTTAGGAGTTTATTTTTTTAAATAAATACATAAATACAGTGACATAAAAATGCAATTTCACTTAATAGTTACCTATGTTTGCAATGTATTGGCATTGTAATCTGAACAAAAGAATGATGGTGGCATCTTGGATTGAAAATTGGAAAGTTAGATTTGTGTGTAAGCATGACAATATATATATATATATATATATATATATATATACTACTTACTACTTACTATTAACTTATTTACTAGTATATTAGTTATTTAACTATATAGTAACTTATTAATAGTATGTTA
>NW_013667908.1:180588-196407 GCF_000517525.1 Limulus polyphemus
ACACTTTCCATAATATTTTTCAGATATTTGTTATTTAACTAATTATGAATCTTTAATGATGTTGACTTGAAATATTACAAAATACTGTGGCTTAATTGTAGAGCAGTGGAATAGAGAAAGTTAGTGAATAGTTCAGTAAGTTTCTAATAGGCTCAAATCTACCCTAAGTGAACACCATTAGTTTGCTTTTATACAATATCTGCTTTCAGTTTGACTTATTTTCTACACAATCTGTCTAGGTTTAACATTAGTCCATACATTTTCTTTTTTACATAGCAATTCTCAGATCTGTAGTATTTTGTAAATATGCATCTAAATGGTAGCTTGAATCGATATTTGGAATATTAAAAAACAACTTAACAACAAGAATTAGTGAAGATTTTTTTCTCCCAGAAATTACATTTTCAGAAGATAATTTATGCCTTTACAGTAACAGTTGAGTTTACTGTCTTGTTTGTTTGAACTAATTGTACTTAATTAGCTCTTGCACAGACTAGCTACTTTATTAGGACCACCAACCCAACACACATAAATATACATCTAGAACACATTCCAGTTAGTTGCTTAAGCAAAACAGACCGTTCAGGTCTTATGAATCTCTTAGTATCCATTTTTATGTCAGGTGATACACAGGATAATTTGGTGGCATTAGCATAAGCCCTGGATGATGTTTTTGTTGTGTGACAAAATTGTTTTTACCTTTATTAGCAATTTTTTAGATAAATTATCTTTTGTTAGTGCTTGATGTTTGGCTAGAAGTAAAAAACTGAATGTCACCCTTTCTGTCTTATATGGTGTCATTAAGTTCCAAGACTTTTATCCTCCATATTTCCCAACTTTAAATAAAGTTATCCTAAGGATATAGGGAAGCTATTATTCTTTGCTGTGATTTAATGTGAACTGCATGTTAGATGAATAATATAACAAAGTTAAGCATTTCCTGATACGAGTTAGTTGTTATACTTTTGTTCAACATTTCTAGATTTAGAAATATTAAAGAATAATATAACATAGGAGGCTTATTAATATGGTATTTTACTCTTTTTTTTTTATAATATTTTCTACTTCTTTCACAATAGTATACTAGTTGCATTAGCCAACCTTGTTCAACATAACAAAGCATTCTATCATCACTTTTAGTTAGATTTTGGTGTTAACCTTGAATAAATACCAGGTATATGAATAAGTATAAGCATGCTTGTTTTCAAAGATAAAGAAAACATTGTTTTGCTACTCTCTTCGTTTCCCGTTGAAATTGGCTATTAAAATTAATTGTTCTTTCCCTTCTACACATAGATATCAGAATCAAACTAAAGCAGCAGCTTCAGTAGGATATCCTGCTTATGGAGTGACTCAGCCACATAGTAAGGAGGAAGCATTTCCGAGTGGGGACAGAAAACTTGCTCAGAGTGCTCAAATGTATCATTATCAGCATCAGAAGCAGCAGATGATTGCAGTAGAAAAGTAATTCTTGTTGCTTTGTTATATTTTCTAGTACTTACTAGTAAACACATAATTGTTTTGTAACGTAATTATTCTAAATGAACATTTCCAAGTAAGTTCCTACATTTTTCCATTGCATGAATGTAATAAAATGTTTGAAATTTTGTAAAATAGTGTTACTGGATAAGTACATTGGAATGAATGTGTTTGCCAAAAAAGAAATGCAGGGCTAAAGAGAATAAGGAATTACACCTCACTTGGCAAAATGTGTAGCAGTATGAAATCTCATCGTTTTATCAGACATTTTTTTTTTCATGGAAAATCAGTTATGCTGCAGTTCAGTGACTTGGAGTTATTGTATTTACTTTTTTAAGTGATGAGTTTTCCTAAGAGACTGTTCCTTGATATTGTTAGTAAGTTTCCCACAGATATGGTAAAGTAATCAAAATTTGTATAACAACTTTATCAAGTTCTTATGGTAAAAGGTTTATGATAGAAAGTGATTGGTGTTAAAATATTATCACACAATGTTTTTAAGTCTTTCAATAAAACTCTAAATTTTGTAATATTTTTGTAACTTTTTTACAGATGAGTAAGCATAACTGAACATGAATATACAATGTAGATTTTTATAAACAAGACTTACTAAACTTAATTTCTGTTTGAAAGATGAACTGTATTTTAATCACAATTCAAGTTAGCTTAAAAATATAAGTACTATGTCAGTCTTAATAGAAGTAATCATAATGAAAGAGTAATGTTATTGCGCACGCGTACATACACAACACGTATATGGATTTATACACAACTAGCAGAGAACCCAGCATTGCTCAGATGAAAATGGCTTTAAATATCCTAAGTTGTTTTAATTAAATCAACCATATTATTTGTGATTTTTTTATTTTTTTTGCAAAAAAATCAGAATTATTTCTTTACTAACTACATATTTTAATTAAAATCCATAAAAATAACAATGTGCAAAAAAAAAAAAAATTTGCTGAAGCTATTTTAATCAAAGCAAAATTGGGTGCATATCTCCTTCTTGCATGTTCTATGCATGACATTTCAAGTTTCCAAAACAAAATTCCTTACCTTTTGTTGTCCTGATTTCTGCTGTGTGGTCAAGTGTTGTTTGCAGTGTATTCTGACTTTATCATCATTCCATTTTATGAACAATTGAGTTATTCTATTCTCATTGCAACACAATGTAAATGAAAATTTGCTGATACCAAAAATTTTTGTAAATTTATCGTATAGTTTATTCTTGCAAAAGATATGGCTGAATAAAACCTATTTAGTTGAGGGAGTGTGTGCACATGTTCGAGAGTAAGGCATGTATGTGTAGAAAAAAGAGAGAGCAAAAAAGAGGAGGAGCAGAGAAACAAATGAAATCTCCACAAAGTTGTATCATTTTAACACATAACTGATCATGGATAAAATGATTAGGTGGAGTCCTCACACAAAAACATAAATACATTACCAAAAAAATCCAGCCTTTTCAATTTGAGACCAATTTGTTATCCTGTTTGCCAAAAATTGCTATATTGGTCACTTTGGCCTCAAAACGGCTCTGATGCTGCAGCCACGTAGCCCATATTACTTCCCACACAAAATTGTATCTGAACCCTGAGTTTGGAGTTTGGAAATTTGACTATGCATAAGGAACAGACCCACAGAGAAAGAGACATTCACACTTGTATAGATGGACTTGTGACATACAGGATAGATTGATTGAATTAAATATGTAGGAAATATTTACAGATAATTTTAGAAGTTGAAGGAGTCTTAACTGTATATGTTGACATTTACAGCATCAATTAACATGACCCAGAGTTATATGCACAGCATTTGTGTTTGGATCTCTGTGCTGTTTGTCATGCACATTCTGTTTTTTTTTATCAAATAAATTGCCTTTATAATGAAGACAATAAATTCACATCCAGGTGAGCTACTTATAAGAGATTTTCACTCTTTTTTCATGTGAAATAAGACATACATCAACTCTTAAACACTGAGAATACATGGATATAAAAGTTACAAAAACAAAGTGAAACAACTGACAATACAGCATTAACTAAGGCTTCTTAGAATAATAAGTTAGCTCTACAGATGTGAAAAGAGAGAGAGATGATGAAAACAACACTCAAGGTATTAAATCACAGTTCATAAAAACTTCAACTCCAGGTAAACAGGAAGTACATAGCCCACAAGTAGTATTCAATAATTATTATTGCAGTAGCTGCAGAAACTAGTTTTTTGTAACCCAACATTTTTAAAACAATCCATTAAGAATGCAATAAAGACATTTGTGGTGGTTGTATTTGAGAAAAAAAAAATATGACACTATTGTCAAAAATCAAGAATGGGAAGTACAGAATTTCTGACTGACTTTTGTTCATCTATATTTAGTTCGGGACATGATCTCAATTAATTTCAGGGGGTCAGAAAAAAAAAATTTAATAACCTTACATTGCATTAAATTAAATATGAATGAAAATTAAGCAACTGATATAATAGTTATTTGTTAGATCAACTGTTCAACATTTAAAACTGTTTAAAACTATATTATAATTTTAAAATTCAAAGTTTTGAATAACTGATAGGCATGAAACAAAAAACAAACAATCAATTAAAGTTGTTCTCCAATTTATTATCACTGATTTTTATTATGTCACTGTAAAGTTAGTTATTTGTGGAGCCATTCTGTACATTGTTTTAAACTTGTCTCAGGTTTATTGGCATATTACAACATTCAATGTATAAAAACATACAAATTTCATTCTTTTCTGAATGAGACAACTTTTGGAGTTATACTCATTATTTTTGTGTTTATGCAGTTTTTCTTTTTCATAATGATCAGTTAGTTAAGCATAGAAAATGTAGGCCTATATTCCCAGCTTTTTTGTTTATAAGAATGCATCCATGTATTTTTTTATCTTGAATTTTGTCTGTGTACTAGAATATACAGATATGCCAAAATGACTGTTGATTAATAGTGATGTAATCTTAGAGTAAACATTAAGGACAGGAATATTAAATTACTATGTACCATTCATTACTAAGTTGTTTGTCTTTAAAAAGAGTGATGTGCAAGAAACTTAAATTTTTTCTTCTTCTTCTCTTTTTCAAGTTGTATGTTTTTTCGCAGGCCTGGTGTATGTGTGAAAGGAAATGTGTATGTTATATTATTATTATTTTGTTTGCTTGTTAGGTCAACTTCTAACAGACGGACCTCAGTTTCTGATATTGAATCAGAAGAAGAAAATGAAGAAGGAGACTACACTGTGTATGAATGCCCTGGTTTGGCTTCTGTAAGTTGATTTTTTAAGATTTAATACTCTTAAAATATGATCATAGAAGAACTTTACTGCTCCAGTTGTACAATAGTGATAAAGAGAAGTTTTGACAGAGATATTAGAAAACATAGTAATGATACCTACAAAGAAGTACTTCAGTTAACTAATGAACTAGACTTGAAGGAGCACTACAAAAAATAGAAGAAATATGATTAAGTTTTGTTTTTGTTTTGGAGAAAAAAAAACTGGTAAGAAACTCTTGTTATCCTACAGTTTTTAGCCCACATGTTGTATACTTGATTTTAACAGTATCTGTGCAAATCATATAGACTTTTTATGTGTGAGATCTTCCAGTGATAAAACGTTTATGCACAAGTTAACAACAACCACTTAAGTCATTTCTTAAAGAGTAATATGATTTGGATTATGTAGATTTACTGCAGAGCATATGCAATATTATATGTGAATTTAAGTGACATTAGGACTGCCTAGGTTCATTTGATGTCTGTGAGCAATAAAGAGTGTATGTTGCCTTTAAATGTTATTTCATAAACTAAAACATTATATTTGTATGAAGGGCCAAGAATGGCCTACTGGTTAGCATACTATAGATCTTTGTGTCTATCTTCTGAACCCCATTATTACAGATACACAATAACAACTTCATACTTTGGGGTCATGGATGTGTTATAAGGGTGATGGTAAAATCCTACTATTCAGTTAGACAAAAGTAGGCAAGGGTTAGTGATGGATGCTGTTGATTAGCTGTTTTCACTCCAGTCTATCAGTTGAAAAGTAGGGATGGCTGTTGCAAGTAGCCCTTGAATTGCTTTGTGTGAATGTCCAAAAGCAAACAAAAAAAAATTAAGTGGCAAACATATGTACGCTGGAAACGTTACTAAGTAACATTTAATTTGAAGTATATAGTAATGATGTTTGCTGTTAACAGTACATATGAACTTGTATATTTATCATTTCCAACACATTTATTCTTTATTTAAATATTTTAGTATTCCCTATCACTAAAATTATATGTCATCTGATACAAGGTAATATTTATGATGTATATAATGCATTTTTAAAATATTTATAAGTGCTTGTATGAAAAATATAGGTTAATCATGTTTGGCATACTCTCTTGCTTTATTTCAAAAAAGCCAAAAGGCTCCTGAAAGGTTTCATTTTTTTTCCCTTTATCATTACTCGTGTTACAAACAAAATATAACATTTTCCCACATATTAAACATTTCATTGGGAAAAAGCCAAGAGTAATTTCTCTTTACTGATTTATTTCAAATTGTATACTGTGTTTACAGGCAAATTATGTTAGACCTTAAAGTTGACATCCAAAATAGTAAATGAAATTTGAAACAAGTTTTTGCATTGTGTCCTTTATATCAGTTAATTAGGTTTTAAAACTGTTTGTTTTTTTTTGTTTTTAAATAAAAGAATTTATGAGCAGACAATGCCTAAAGTACCAGAATTTAATGGTTTGATGAACTATAAAATAATTTCCATATAAATTGCCTAAAGGCTAATTATGAATAATACATTATCACTGTATTAATTAATATTATTCACAACTATTGTTATAGGAGAAGTGTATGACATACGTGAACTGTTATTAATTTTTAAAGTTTAAGTGAATAACAATATATATACTAAAAATACATCTGTGAGCTATCCAATAGTTAGTTGGCAGTGTACAGTTTCTTTATTTAGCAGCATCTAATTAGGAACAGTGGGTCATATTTTCATTATTCATTGTCAATGGGATTGACAGATATTGTCGTATTTTGTGAAATCTGTATGACTGTATGTAGGAAGCTCCACTTCAGTTAGTATAAACAATCGTCTTGATCCTTTTTTTTTCATGCATTTATGAACACAAATGCATGTACATTTCCTTCAAGTTTTTAGACCTGAAAGATATATAATTTTTTTTTTCTTAAATTTACCTTCAGTTGTAAAATTATTTATCTGCAATTGAATTAAAGTACAAAACAGACATTTTATAATACAAAATAATACCAAGGGCAATGTCCCTATAAAACAATTTTCACACTTGACTAGATAGTCAAAGTAGGTTACCTGTAGTTGGTAATTTATTGCTTGTAATTCTTTTTTTTTTTTGTTCCTTTCTTCTGCTTTTAAGATATAGTTGTGACTCTTATTTTGGACTGGGTGTAGCTCAGTGGTTAGTATGGCAGATTGTGGATCCAAGGGTCCTTGGCTTTATCTCTAAACTTTGGAGCTGTGGATGTATTATAAGAGTGATTGTCAAATCAATTTTTGGTTACAGTAGACAATAGATGGTGATGGGTATTGTTGAATAGCTGACTTTTTTCTAGTTTATCAGTTCAAGTTTAGGGATGGCTGACATAGATAGCTCTTGTGTAGCTTCCCACAAATATTCAAAGCAAACAGATTGTATTGTTGATTGATGTAGATATCACACTCTATGGTTTTATTGAATGATAAAATTAATATGATAAACTATTCAAATATGTTAATAATGTTATCTATTTTATGAAATAATACATCATTTTTTTTGCTTTGGAACATGAAAAAAGTTGCAGTTTGAATGGAAAACGTGTCAATTTGAAAATCATCAGTTACTTGTAGTATGTATACCAGTATTCATTAAACTCCAGTAAATACATATAATTTAATAAGTTTCCAGAAGGGAAGAATTTTGCTGAGAATCCTTTCTTGCAGTTATTTTGGACTGATAATTGTTTTTTATATTTTTAACAGTTTTTTACAGAAGTTTCGCACTGATTAAATGTCTTTTGTCATTCAGACAGGAGAAATGGAAGTCCAAAATCCTCTATTCAGTGAAGAACCAACCCACAGAATGAAAAATAACATCAGGCAGCAGTTTTGAAAATGTTCTATGTAACCAGTGCACTAGTAGAACCCAACTGTTAGGTTAGCACTTTTAAATGTGTGATCTTTTGTGTCATATACATACATATAGATATATATATATATATATATATATAGGGAGAGACAAATATGTATATAACATGAAATTGTAGAGGATTAGGTATCTCTAGTTACATATATGTGTGAAGGTCTTAATAAATTATTTATTTTAATATCAATTTTCTGAGTTACATAAATATATATAAACTCTAGCAATACCAAAGAATCATTGCATCAGAAAAAAAAATTAAAGTTTTGTTTATTTATGGAGTCAAATAACTTCTACCATTTTAATGCTGGATTTGGTGGATAACTTTGTGATTTATTTTGGAACTTTCAAGCAATTTAACTTAATTTGGAATAAAAAACCTAATATTGTGAGTATGCACTGTAAGAGTTGGCCATGTTATGTGTGTGAAGTTATAGCAGCAGATTAAATAATGATATTGTCTAATAGGTACATGTGTAGCATGCTAAACTAGTTTGTAGAGCTAAATACAAATTATTGATAATTATTGGCACAGGTAGATAAGGTTCTCTAAAAGTTATTGCAGGTTTGATATATTTCTAGTGATGGTGATGCTCATCTCACAGGTTTTATATTTAATTGTAGAAGACATTCTACAATATAAAAAATATCTGCTGTGTATCCTATCCATATAAATTACTTTTTCAATAATACAGTTTTGTCACTGAGGTATAATAGATAAACATCTTGTTAAATGAACTCAGGGAAAGAACAGTCAGTAACTATGACAGTTAAATATGTTTTATATAGCAATACCAATATAGTGGAATGTTGTTCAAGATTGATTTAATGCACAATGTTTACTGAAAAATACAGTGTATTTGGTTTCTGTTTAAAAGAGTTGTCGGAACTGTTCAAGTACCCAAAGCAGTATGTTGCTCAAACAGACAGGAACAGTTTTTGATTTCTTTTCATTGAAGTAATAAAAGGTTAAGTTTGGTGCATGTGTTTTTCAGGTGATTAAACTAATTATAGTGAACATGATTTTCACTCAGAAAAATGGAAAGCCTTTTTTTTTTTTGTCAGATACCTTTAAAAACTTTGGGATGATATACATAATTATACCTCCATTACAAATGATCTTAAAGAACTTGCATAATCTATCCAGACTTTAAGATTAAACAGTTTTAAATGACGATTACATGATATCTTAAATATTCCTTTTTAAATTGATATAGCAATTTACTGTGATCTTACAATTTACACATATACCACATAATTAAAAAAACATAAACTTTTCATCTTGTACAACTAGATTTTTTGAAAGAGTATTATGTTCTCCTATTTTGTTGATTATGGACCTTGACCCTCAAGAAGTCAAGCCCCTATCAATAAACACCATCTGGAAATATCATACCTTACTGTTAAATTTACCCAATCAAAGTTCAATGTACCCTTGTGCTGTATTATTATATATATTTGTAGTTTCAATTCATTCAGTGTAGTTGACATACCTGATGATGCCAGGTTAACCTGGTGAAACTTTCTACTTTCATTAAACTTTACTGTTTATCCGATTTATCAAGTTTACCTACAACTCGATTTGTTTGTGTGTTGACCATAACTGATAAAGGAGTATGTTTCTTGACAAAACTATGAAGGTTTTTAAAGTGTCTTTTTTTCAAATTAAGAATATTTATCACAGAAAGTGAAGAGTTAACATTTTCAGTGATAATTTAGGAAAGATAAATGCAATTACAAATTTTTAGGTGGGTGGTTCTCAATCCGTGGTCTGCAAGCTCCCTTCAGATGGTTCATGGAAAGGTTACATAAGCACGAAAGTAACTGGCAACGTAGTGTGTAGATCTCTTTCTGGTCCTCTGATATAAAACAAAAAACTCAAATGGTCCATAACAAAATGTTTGAGAACCACTGGTTTAGATTATGTACTTTTGATCATAATATACATGACCCCAGTGGCACAGCAGTATGTCTGTGGACTTGTACTGCTAGAAACTGGGTTTTGATAGGTGGGCAGAGTACAGATAGCCCTTGGTGTAGCTTTGTGCTTAATAACAAAGAACAACATGATATACACATCCATAATGTTTGTTATTTTGTGTGAAAGTTTCAATGTCCTTTTTAGGTAACTTGTAATTTTTTATTTTTCATTATGTAATGTATGTACTAAGAGGTCAGCTATATTTTTATGTGAAATTAACCCAAAGATATGCTTTTTCTCAGTATAATGTGTAAAATAAATTAAAGAAACATTATTTTAACGTTAATTATAAATTGAGTGCAAATGCAATATAAACATTTTTCATTATATAATATTTCACAAGTTTCCTTTTACACATT
Source organism: Limulus polyphemus (assembly GCF_000517525.1). Classification (NCBI taxonomy): domain Eukaryota; kingdom Metazoa; phylum Arthropoda; class Merostomata; order Xiphosura; family Limulidae; genus Limulus; species Limulus polyphemus. Next base: position 190,585 of record NW_013667908.1, read on the forward strand.
GAGAATATCATATTAACAATTTAAAATCAAAAGTTTGTAATTTTTTTCTTGTTTTACTTTAGTGATTCAGAACTTAAACTATTTTTTCACAACACAATAAATCAGTTTAAATCTCACTATTTTATTTATAATTGAAAAATCTTTGGTTAAATATTTTAAGACTCGGCGCTGTGAAAAACTCGACCCTGATATGACCGCCCCCTTTTTTTATATTATTATTATTACCGATTTGACAACTGACTACTTTTATGCTTTGTATTGTAGTTAATATGCATCATAGGTACAGTGCATGAGGGTAATGGATCACAAAGATGACAAACATGGCATATTTCTTTCGTTTTTTTCGTGTTCATCACCTACTCTGCCACTTACTACTGTTTCCATGCTTCCTGGTATCCGATTGAAAATCTGAAAGTTGTGTTGAAATCAGCTCAACCAATTTAGCTAAACTGTTTACTAATAATTACTATGTCGTGTTGAAATCAGCTCAACCAATTTAGCTAAACTGTTTACTAATAATTACTATGTCGTGTTGAAATCAGCTCAACCAATTTAGCTAAACTGCTTACTAATAATTACTATGTTGTGTTGAAATCAGCTCAACCAGTTTAGCTAAACTGTTTACTAATAATTACTATGTTGTGTTGAAATCAGCTCAACCAATGTAGCTAAACTGTTTACTAATAATTATTATTGCGCTTTATGCACTTTTTTTTATTATATGTTTCATAATTTTGTTTTGACCAAATTTTTAGCAAAATATCCAACTTTTTCGTGGCCACAGGTCTTAAAATATTTTTATTTAGCATTTTCCAAATTTTTTATTAAATGTTCAGTTGACATTAGCTCATCATAAAACAAAGTACTTATTAACTAAATAGTGTTATAAATGCAGCTTTTCCATATTCCTTGTAAAAGCATAAACAAGTTCAATAAATGAAATAAAACTTTGGGGGTTTTGGAGATATTTTAGATGAGAAAGAGAAGAAGGTAATTTCACACATTCTTTTACAGTATCGTCAAGATATTACTGTAGCTGCTGACTATATTTTTTTTATTTTTCAAATATTTCTGTAATTGAATTAATAACAAAGTAGATGAGAAAGAGAAGAAGGTAATTTCACACATTCTTTTACAGTATCGTCAAGATATTACTGTAGCTGCTGACTATAATATGTTTTTTATTTTTCAAATCTTTCTGTAATTGAATTAATAACAAAACATGACATATATGTTATCTGAGTTTGTTATAATGAAAGTACAATAATGGTAAAATTCAATAAGCATTAGTATTTTGTCATATTTACTGATTTAAAAGACTCATTTAGCTCACCAATAAAAGCAAAATCTGTGAAAACTAAAACATAAAGCAAAATAAAGCTGTAAAAAGTGTTTAGTTTATCTGAAATTAGATGCAGCATCTGGAGGAATTGTGTACAACTTTTATTATTTTGTATTGCAGAAATATATATGCACCTTTATATTACTTTGTTCAGGTAGAGGGTTTAGTTATAATTTGGTTTGTCATTTTTTGTTGATATCGGGTTAAGGTCTTTGCAGATTAATTCTTATTTAGATATCCATCAAATAAGTAATTTTATGAACAGAAATCTTGAGCAAATCAAACATTTAAATATTTAAAGAAACTATTCAAAATATGTAGTTTTCAGGATATTATTTTTTCTTGTTTGAATCTCATGAATAATATCTCTTTCAAAAAAAATGTCAAATTTATAAACAAATAAAAATACAGGTAGAATTAAACTTGAATCCATGAATTATATTTCAAAATGTTTTAAACTGTGTAAAGTAGCTTAGAACTATAAAGCATGACACTAGAAAAACTTAATCTGGAGAGGCCTGAACCTTAAAAGGCAGTTAAATTTGATAACTTGTAGTACTTAGATTATAGATGACATAAATGCATATTGCTTCCTTGTTTTTGCTTCCACTGTAGAAAGCAATAAAAATTAATAAAAAAAAATAGCTGTTTCTTGTTATTTTTACTTGACACTTTTTTTTTACAATGAAGATTGTTTGAAAAACAAATCTGAAAATTATTTTAATGTTCGTTGATTAAACTGTACTTCAGAATATACAGAAAGCAGGCTATTGTAGCCTTAGTTTTGCTGCTAAAGATAGGAAAAAAATAGTCTGTAGGATCAAAATGTCTGCATATCATAAGAAAGTGTTATATGGTATTAATTAATTATAGCATGGTGATGAATAACTTAATTTTAAGAATAATGTATTACCATCACTTCAGTTAAATTAAAATGACAAGAGTTTGTTAGGTTATATTTTCAGGTGAGGCATTTTAAAAATCTTAAAAATTACACCGCTAAAATGTCTAACAAAAACTGGACTATGGAAGTTGAGTATTTCCAACAAAGTGCCCAGAATAAACAATTGTAACAACAATAGCTTTAAATCATGAGTTAGGGCACTTAAACCATCTGTAAATCGATCAGCAGCCTTTTTTCCTGCAAGATGTATTTCCATCAATTTGTGTTGACCAAGTAGAACTGATGCCATTCCAATGATCCATATTAACAGAAAGTCAGATTTATCCATAGCAACACACATGGTCACAGTACTGGTCATTATTATACAACGTAGGGAAGGCTGTAACCTCTAGGTATCATGTACTTGGCCAGTGTGTGAAGTTGCAGTAATATACCCATGGGCATAGTAGGTATTATGTACTAGAGAACAACAAAGGAACAAAAATAACTAGAAGAAAAACAACTTGGTGGGTTTCTGAACCAAGTATTTTTCAAAAACTGCATAGAATAAGACTAAATGAACAATTACTCCATTAATAAAAGAAGGTAGAAAATACAGTGCACATTGTAATTACTTTAATGATAAAATATACTATAATATTAAACAAAAAAAAGAGACTGTTAAATTTCATTTCTTTTACAAAAAAACAAATAGTATGCCCTTATGAATGAAGCATGAAGTTTTTAATGATGCTTTGTTATCAAGGATATTTTAATCCATTGAAACAAAGAGGACAAATAATTGAAAAATTAACAAAAATACTTACAATAAATTTCTAAAATCATCAAACAATGCAGGTTCCTCAACCTGTAATGATGCATCTCTTTGCAACTTAACAAACTGGGTGCAACAACTTGCATTCCTGAAAAATAGTGCTTTATTTGTTTTTGAATTTTGTGCAAAGCTACACGAGGGCTATCTGTGCTAGCCATCCCTAATTTAGCAGTGTAAGACTAGAGGGAAGGCACCCACCATCAACTCTTGGGCTACTCTTTTACCAACGAATAGTGGGATTGACTGTCACATTACAACACCCCCACAGCTGAAAGGGCGAGCATGTTTGGTGGAACGGGGATTCGAACCCGCAGATTGCGAGTCGAGTTCCTTCACCACCCGGCCATGCCGGGTGGAAAATAGTGGAAGCTCTTATAGTATTCTCATCTGTTTGAGCAGGATAAAAGTATTCCCTTAAAATTACTGAAATAAATAGTTCAGCAGTAGTAAAATTCCTAAAATTTATATATGCTTTTGTACTTCTTCATCCAACCAAACATTATAGAAAATGCACACTAGCATACTTCATTTGCTGGTGACTGGCTTGAAAAGAAGTAAATAAATAATGCTATTGGCTAGAGAAAGAACAAATAATTTCATAAATTTTTCAAATTGCATACAGCTCTCTTTGGAGACAATCCAAACTATTGAAATACTGAATTGTAAATATTTGGAGAGACAAATGATGTGGTGTCCAACAAAAAGCCTCCAGGTTGTGCTTTGAACATTTTAAGAAAACAGGTCAAAATGTTTGTATGAAAGAGATGATACTTTGCCCCCCTATATTTGCATTTCCTGAGCACCTACAAAAGGTATATTAGTATTACGCCTTAGGAGTATGCTGTTCTGACTGTTCAACTATTTCATTGAACTGTTGAAAAATGAGTTAAGTGTTTACTATAAGAAAACTTTTGTTGATGTTCAACTACCTAGCTCTATTTGAATTTGTTATTACATAAAGTTTTTTAATTGTTGAAGGATTTTGCTAGATAAAATTTTCTATAACAAAACTAAATAATGAATGAAATAAGTTGATATCCCACATATGCCTATAGTACTGTTGAGAAACTAATCAACAGAAAGTTGTCAGTATATTTGAAATTACCTAGCCAAGTATAAGTAAGTTAGTTAGATAAGAAATAGATCTAGACCAAGTGGTTGAGAGTTTAACCATAAAAAGCATATGGTGGCAATTTGTAAAGTGACATTATCACAGATTGTATTGTAACAACAGAGTAGAGAAGAATAATTCGTATTGGGTTCTGTGTGTGAACTTTGATGAAAAGAAGAAATTATTTAAAGCTCTGGATACAACAGTGTAATGTAAGTGAAACCATCACAGATTGTATTGTAATAACAGAGCAGAGAAGAATAATTTGTCTTGTCAATTATGTTCTAAAGTAACTGAACCAACTTGTGTGGGCTTTGTCAAAAAGAAACGAATATTTAAAGCTCTGGATACAACTGTGGTGATTAACTGTGTAATTAACATTTGTATATACGTTTGTCTTGTTTTAATATATTATTTTAAAACAAGTTTAAGAAACAATATTTTAAATCAAGTCGCATACATTCTTTGCACATCGATGTCTGTTACCTGAAAATTATAATTTTCTGTTTCTACGAGAAAAGTTTTCCAAAGTGACTCATGAGAACTGCTCATTGGACTCGTGTTTTCAGCCAATGGATTTTTGGAACTGAACAAATTAAAGAGTCCGTCAAGTTTTTATGTATGGATGGGCCAGATACTTTACAGTAGATGTCTGTGACTTGTTGGCAATAAATTTCAACAATAAACAGCACACAATCCGGTTTCTAACTGCAGTCAAGTCTGTGCAGTAATTATATGAAACTTTAGTGTCATCATCTTCACCCTCCTTGAATCATCTTTTGGCATATAAGTTATGCCAAGATCAGTTGGAACTCTTGCTGTTGCTGTTCAATCATGTTGCAGTTGTAATACCAACTCTCTAAACACACTCTGACAGTTCAAAGCTATATATAAAAGAGTGCTCATGTGTCACTTAGTAAAAGTAACAGGAAACTGAACTGTGTACAATGAAATATAAATTTTACATGTCACAAAATATCACATTGTACTTTCTGTTGATTTTGCAGGTGTGTTAAGACACTTGTTACACAGGTAGGATCTTTAAATACAAGAGCCTGTACAAGATGGCCATGAATACGTAGATGCACTAAACTACAAACACTTTTCTCTCTCTCTCTAAAAGGAAGCATCATAGGATGTGTGGGTGGTTTTGTAGTCAAAGTGGCACAAGAAATAATCCGTTGTACACTTTGTGTAGAGGTTTTGACAGATGAAGATTCTAGAACTTATCAATTTTACAACAAAGAAAAATAGTGGTGATTTGGTAAAGACATCAGCAAGTGTAATCAAAGTACATCAGGTAACAAGAAATAACCATCTTTACGATTTGTATGTTATGTAAAAATATGAAAGGATCAACCTGATGAATAACGATCTGCAAATGAAAAAGCAAATATATATATATATATATATATTGTTACGACAGCGGGGTCACGAGAAGCTAGTAACACGTCATATTCTCGAACGTTCTCTTGAACAGTTGTCAGCAGATGACAGGCACAACTATAGAGCACTGGTAGTGGCTCTAGAACTCAGGTATGGAACTCAAAATCAGTCCGAAGTCTACAGGGCAAGGTTTAGAACGAGATTCCGTGCTAAAGAGGAGAGCCTGCAAGAGCTGGCACAGGACTTGGAAAGCATGGCACACAAGG
>NW_013667909.1:0-2099 GCF_000517525.1 Limulus polyphemus
GTTTGTGAAAGTGTTATCGGAAAGGATGAATGTTATTCACCATCAAATGCATTCAAACTTGAAAACGTCTGCTGATTCCATGAAGTTATGTTATGATAAGAGATCTACAGGAGACAAGGTGTGGTTGTATAATCCCAGGAAGACCAAAGGGAAGTCTCTTAAGTTGTCTTTTCCATGGGAAGGCCTATATGATATAGTGGACTGTCTCTCAGACGTGACTTTCCAAATAAAATGTGGTCGGTGAGGTAAGCCAAAAGTGGTGCTTGCCAACAGGCTTTGGTGTTGTCATGGTCCAAAACATTTCAGTTGGAACGAAAGGAACAGCAGAACAAATGACGTCGCCAAAGACTTGTTACCTGAAAAAACCACCGTCGAAGAAGAAACTCTACCCGGTTTTAAGAAGGGAAACAGTGAAGCCCTTGATGAAGTTACTACCACTGATGTGACTGTTACCGATAATAGGACAGACATTTCTTGATGGAGCAGATGAACCCCACGTGAAGCAGAAGCCAACGACACAGAGACCAGTACGGAAGAAGATACGTCCCGTAAAATTAAGAGACTTTGTTGAATTTTAATTTTGTTTGTAAATTCTGTACATTTAATTAAGTTATTGTTAATTATCTGTTGGTTTAATGTAAGTAGCTATTGTTCGAGATCAACAATACTAAGGAAGGGGCAGTGTTACGACAGCAGATGTCGCGCGATGCTTGGGGCATGCACTGGAGTTCTAGAAAGATTGTGTCTGTTCCATCGCAACTCTAAGCTTTTCTAGGCATGCTCTGTTCTCGTATATAAGCCGGCAAATAAAGTGACGGCAGAGAGATAATTGCAGACAGAGAGATACAAAGACAGATAATCAAGTCAAGCCATAAGTAAAATGCGTGAATCATTGTGAATTCTAGCGTGTTTAAGTTAAAGTGACTGTGGAAATTAAGTGTATTGCAAAGTTGTATTGAGAAAGAATAAACTAGTTTTATTTAAAAAAGGACTTGTATCGCTGAAGTTTTTTGGAATGAATTTCTACGGAAAATTAACAAACGACCAGAGACGTAACAATACTTACTCAAAAACCTAGACAATTGTAATCACTAGTAGTTTTAGTCACATGCAAACCATGCAGTTGAATGAGGCTCAGTCCGTGAGGGAGCCCTTGTTCTTGTGGCTCAAGTTACGTTGCATGTTTGAATTGTCGGGCAACAAGTAGAAATTAACTATCACATTACTATAAGCCAAACAGACTCATCTGTAAACAACCCACATACTGATTTTTTTGGTCACAAAGGTCAACTAAGTGTAATTCAGGTTTTTGATAATAAAATATCTTTAACTGGGCATATGCCATATCAAATGAAACAGAATATTTCACTCAGGAGCCATATACCTATTGACTAGTTCAAACAATGAATATGTCATACTGAATGGCTGAAAACAGCAAATAACTGTTGTTGTTTGTTGAATTTCTCATAAATCTACTCAAGAGCCGTCTGCACTAGCCATCCCTCATTTTCAAGTGACAGACTACAGCAGCTAGTCAACACCAGCCACCACCGACTCTTGGGCTACCTTAATCGATTGGCTGGATTTAACTGTCACTTTTATAACACACCAATGACCCCAAAGTGTGGAGTGTATTTTTTGGGGTTGTAATAGGGGGCAAACCAAGGAAATAACTCAAGCACTATTAAACAAGGAAAATAATATTAAACAGGTGAACTTTCCTAACAAATCATTTGAAGCAGAATATATCTCTGTCACTCTTAATTAACCGAAACAGGAGACACTACACAAGTTGATAGATTATACAGGCCAATTTGCTTAACAAATCACTTGAAGCAGAATAAATTTCTCAATCATTGTTGATGACATTAAACAGGAAACACTGCATAAGTTGACATATTAAACAGGCCAATTTGTTTAATTCTGCATTGTTGTACATTCTGCATTGTTGATGGTGTTAAACAAGAAACATTTTCCACAAATTGATATATTTAGTAGGCCAATTTGCTTAATGAGTCACTTGAAGCAGAGTACATTCTGTATTGTTGATGGTGTTAAACAAGAGACATTTGCACAAATTGATATATTTAGTAGGCCAA
>NW_013667909.1:2766-7362 GCF_000517525.1 Limulus polyphemus
TTGTTTGGTACTATATACTCAATCTCTAACTTCAAGCAATGCCACACACACACATCATGGATTACTAAGTGACCACTCTACTAACCAAGTTATAAGGGCCAGTAAAATATTTGCTTGGTTACTATATACTCAATCTCTAACTTCAAGCAATGCCACACACACACACACATCATGGATTACTAAGTGACCACTCTACTAACCAAGTTATAAGGGCCAGTAAAATATTTGCTTGGTTACTATATACTCAATCTCTAACTTCAAGCAATGCCACACACACACATCATGGATTACTAAGTGACCACTCTACTAACCAAGTTATAAGGGCCAGTAAAATATTTGCTTGGTTACTATATACTCAATCTCTAACTTCAAGCAATGCCACACACACACATCATAGATTACTAAGTGACCACTCTACTAACCAAGTTATAAGGGCCAGTAAAATACCCTGCCTGGAATAAATGTTGTGTGTGAAAATACAAATGCCCTTGGTTACTGATGTCTTAAGTTCCAAAGAAGCAGTATAATCTAACAGATCTAATATTTTTGACAAAATTCAACTAGATTGCAGATGTTTTTTTTGTATCTTATTAATTTGCCCATTTCAGCTTTTACACCAGAAATTTGTAAAACTGAATTTCAGAAAATTTTCCAACTATTTCCACATTTCTTTTAAACTAAAACTTATTGTGCATATAATATATGGTAATAAATCTAAATGGTTTTCTTTTAAAACCAGTCCAGACCATCTCTTCCCACACATTTTATGAACGGTAATGTATACTTACTAGAAATGTTGCATTTTGATGGTATGTCTTATTTACTCTCTCTGTTAGGCATAAACAAGAACTGTCTCTAGTTTTCATTCATTTTCAGTATCTTTAAACATGATTTTTGAAATAAAATGATCAAGAAGATAAGTCTTGGATTTTTAAGATTTATTTACAGGCAACCTTCAAAATGTTTGGAAATATAAAACTAATCATCACTACATTATGTTTGATACTCAAAACTACAAATCGTTTTTGGTGAAACCTTCAAATTCTGAGTTCAAATCACTATTCTCAAAATAGTTGGTGTATTTTTAAATGAACCTTACAAAATCAAAACAGAACCAGTCTCTTTAGAAACTAAACTAAGTGTCAGTACTTAATCATGAACAGTCAATGTGGCTTTATTTTGTGGTGTATTTTTAAATCAGTCTTATAAAATCAAAACTGCATCTTTATGTATGCACAGGGAAGAAATGTTTCAGAACAAATTATATGTACCCCAATGTAGTAAAGCTGTTGCAGAAGAGGAGATCAATCACTAATGAATTCCAGCTGTAAATGGGTTTCTGACAATGTTCATTTGCAAAGATAGCAAGTACTAATGTGAACTCGCTTAAATTGGCAATTTTATGGATACTAACATTTTGACAATCTTTATCTGCCAGCTACAATTGCAAAGATACCAAGCACTACAGTGAATGAGCAATTAGAGATTATGCAGACACTAAAATTCTTGTTATCAAAGGATTACTTTGACTGTAGTACTGCAAAAGTCTAGGTGCATATCATTTATGGTGATAAAGCAAATTTAACCCTTTTTTTGTGAAGATTACAATGCATATTATATTTGGGAGCATATTATATTCAGAACATTATGGTGTAACATTTGTCTCCCACGTGTCACATCTCAGTTCTTTCTTTCTTTCACTACCAGAGATTGTCAGCTGGGCTGGATGATAAGAGACAAAAGTGTAATATATGAAGTAAAAAATGTTCAGAAGTTATGGTTTAAATGCCAAAACTGGCAGAGCATTATAATCCAACAGATCTATCTTTGTGACAAAAATCATCTATGCTGCAGACTACTGGTTTAAAATCCCAAGTTGACAAATTAAGAATGTAAAAACAACAACAAAAGACAATCTGCAGTCTAGGTGATTTTTATCATAATTATTAGGCCATCTGATGTTTTATTGTGCATTACAATAACTAATATAGAGATTAGAACATTCCAACTGAAATTTTAAGAGAATTACTTGTATAAAGATAAATCCATTTTCTAAGTTATGGCTAGTATAAGTAATTACATCTGTATATCAAAACTACATTATCTTTATAGTATGTATTGGTATCTGCTGAAAACAAAATTTGACTAAATATAACTAAAAACCTGTGTTGAGCTCACCTTCAATGTTTCCAAATTTCTTTTTCAAAATTTGTTTCACAGAGGACACAAAGATTGGAACTATAGTCTGATGATCGTCTACTTCAAGGTGACCAGCCATCTTTTGTTTGTGGAGGAGGTGAAACGATGGTTTGGTTTTAGCAATATCCCAAAGAATCTGATGAGGGGAAAATTTCTCACTGTTCACTGCTGGTTGTTCTGTATGTAGAGCTAATGGTGGACAAGTAAAACTGCTATTGTGAGGCTTGCTGTGGGGCTGAATTAAGTGTAGATGATCCACTGTGAGCATACACACTTTCACATATAAAGGCAAGAATTTATTCAATAACAAAATGTCAGAAAACTGTGATTTCAATGCTTTGTTTCCAAACTGCAGTCCACAAGATACCAACAAGGGTAAGTGAAATGATGAAACCTCTGATGGATGAATTCTTAAAGCTAGTTGAACAGTTTCATTGCCTTCATTTCAAAATACTTTTGTTTCTTACATTAAGTGTTTTACTAATATTTATCACAAGTATATCACAATTTATCACAATAAATAAAGACAATTTTAACTAAAAAATTTATTCATATAGAATTATATGGAAACTATATGTTTGTTTAAAGTATTTTCTCAGATTTTCTTTGTAAAATGTATGATTAATTGAATATTTCTCTTACAAATTCAATTCTACACTAATGTTTTTATATACATAAATTATAAATTCCAAATACAAATACTTTGTGACAGAAAGATAAAATATGTTGCTCCAGAAACCTTCAAAACACTTGTACATATTTTACCTATGTATTTTTTTTTTAGATCAGTTCACAATTTAATGTAGGATGGACAGTTAACTTATAAAATTAGATCCAAAATAGATTCCAACATGACCAAACATTTTTAAATATTAAATTATACAAGAACAATTTAATAATTAACTACAAACATATTCCTTTAACCCTTTCACTGCAGCTGGAACGTATATTTCCCAGTACATTAGTTGCACTGGGAAACATGCATTCCAACCACAGTGAATGGGGTTAACTATGAAATGTAAAGCTTTTACCCTAACTGTTTTAAATTGCTAAGTAATACTAACTACATTTAGGATATGGTAAGTAATATTATGTTTAAAAGTAATGATATTTCTTTACAATTTATAATAAATACAATACTAATACCATACAAGTACAATACAATAGAAATAATTAAACCAACAGCTTTCAGCTCATCTGGATTAATAATAATAATTATTTAATATTAAATCAAATATATTTAATCACATTTAAATTAAAACTTAATTCAGTGCAGAATTTTGATATGGGTTAATAGCATTAATTACTCGGTATATCCATGTTGATAACAATAATTATTTCCCTTCCATTACTTTAACCATTTCTGGACAAGAGAAGTGCCACTGATATCCCTTGATTTTTTCCTTTTCACAGAGAAAATACTTAACCAAATTGTATGAAAAGTAGAATAAACTAACTGGATAGTGTCTACTTTTAATTTTTTTAAAATTGGGTCTAGAGTAGTTATTTTAGACTATTTTAGTTAATTTAGTTGGGATTGGACAATATTATTATGTTTTATTTCTACAGATATAGTTAAGTGTAAAGTTAAGATATTAGGCTTAATACTAGATTGTTGGGCATTTTTTTCCTTTACGTTTTAGGTAAGTACTAATACTAGTAATAGGTTATATGATAATAAAGCTATTAAATATTAGATTAAAATAAAGAATTTTCACTAGTATAAGCTAAACATGAAGGAGAATTTATCTTAAAAGATTAAATTACTATTTGATAATTGTTGATTTGCTAAATTGTTTAAACTAGCAGTTAGTTACATGTAACTAGAAATGTGTTTTACATCATAGCTATAGTAATGATGTTAATAATCAATGGTATAAACATTGGTTAACAGAGGATTTAGTTTTACATTTATCTATAGTTTAATACTATATAATCTACAGCTTAAGTGTAATGTGACTTTAGCTATAAGTACAACTTAGACTTATTCAGTTATCGTTAGGTTATAAAATAGGTTAAATAAATTATATTATTACATAAATATAATCTAAAGATTAGTTGTTTGTCACTTCTTATTTTTACTTTAGTGAGAAGATAAAGTAGCAACTAAATAGGTAATACATTTAACTCTAGAATTAGGCTTAACAGTGTTGTCAATATGTTCCTTGTATTTAGTGTTGATTACTTATTACCAGGCTACAATGGTTAAAAGTAGTGCAAGTGCTTATTAGATGCAGTAGGTGAAAGAATGAGTTTTATATAGGAATTTGGGGCTGACATGCACATATAAAGAAACTAGTAGTGAGGGCGTACAATTTATATGTAGTGTTTGTAGGTTGGAGGTGAAAGTGAAGGCTGTGTTGCGTCAGCGAGTCACGTGACTACTATGACGCAACG